>NC_044302.2:1767060-2003993 GCF_004027225.2 Strigops habroptila | reverse complement strand
GGCCGTAATGTGAAGGGGGCTGTAGTTCAGGGTGAGGTGCCTGCTTGGCGACCTTTCCTTGTCATCAGGATGATCCAGGAGCCGCCGCTGCCGCCTGGCTGGGAGATGAAGTACACAAATGAGGGTGTGCGCTACTTCGTGGACCACAACACTCGCACCACAACCTTCAAGGATCCGCGCCCGGGATTCGAGTCTGGGTAAGTGCTTCTGGGCTGAGCCCTTTGCCCTGCAGCCAGGCAGCACACCGGGAGCTGGGGCTGCCTGCTCGCGGCTTGTGCCTTCCCATGGTCATGACAGGGCGTGGGGGAAGTGAGTCAGGTTTGTTACAAAGACACTGAGCAGTGGGTTTAGGGGCTCACATTTGGCTCTGATAGAAGAGAGCTGCACTCCAGAGATCGTCCTCCTGCCCGGTAGGCAATGAGGCGGCTGGGGGAAGGCAGCTCACACCAGTGCAGGGAGGGATGCTGAGACAAGGCCTTTTGCAGGAGCAAGCAGGGTGGCTCCCCGGGAGCGTATGACCGGAGCTTTCGCTGGAAGTACCACCAGTTCCGCTTCCTCTGCCATGTGAGTAGAGCGGCCAGAGGGCCCCGGCAGCTCAGGGCTGCTCTGCTGGGTGGGTGCATGGATGGCCTGACCCTGCGGGCGAGAGGAGCCGCTGTGCCACCCTGCTCAAAGCCTCGCGTCTCTGCCTTGCTTGCAGTCGAACGCGTTGCCCAGCCATGTGAAGATCAGCGTTTCCCGGCAGACACTCTTTGAGGACTCCTTCCAGCAGGTGAGGAGGTGCCGGGGCTGCAGCACCTGTAGTAGAGGTGTGGAGCTAGCCCTTGGCACCATCCACTGGTGACAATTTGCTTTGCTGCTCCCCAGATCATGAACATGAAGCCGTACGACCTGCGGCGCCGCCTGTACATCATCATGCGGGGAGAGGAAGGCCTGGACTATGGTGGCATTGCCAGGTGATTGCTGGGTGCTGGACCGTGTACCTGCTGCTGGTACCTCCGGGCTGTGGTGTGGAGCCCTAAAGGGCAGTGCAGGCACTGGAATCTGTTGGTAGCTGCCCCAGGTCCCCAGCCTTTCTGCAGCACCTGCTTGGGCAGAGGAGCCCAGGATGTTCCGATGGGAAACAGTATGAGTTTTAGGAATGGTGGGACACCCTGAAGGTGTTGCACCAGCCTGTCCCTGGCACAGAGAGGGCTGAGGCACCCAACGTGAACGCTCGTGCTGCCCCTGGGACATGGGGTGATGCGTGAAGCGGCCTCTTCTCCCCGCAGCCAACAGGCCCTGGTGTTTCCTGGGATGGTCGGTGTGTGCCAGGCGTGGTGCCTGCCCCAGGGGTGGTGTTAGCACAGAGCACGCGCTGTGTCTCGGCTGGAGGGGTGTCCTGTGTCCCCATCAGGCCCCACTGGCTCACTCGGGGTGTTTGCCTTAGTGCTGGGCTGTTGCTTCCCCACCTGCTGCCGTTCCAGCACTCGGCTGCCGTGCTCTCCCCTGCTCCTCCCTTGTGGAGCTGCTGCCCCCGGCTCTGGTGCAGGGGCTCCTGCTCTCTCCGCCTCTCTCTGTGTCCTGCCAGTGGTTTTACCCTATGGTAGGTTACGTCATGCTGTTCTACCACAGGGTAGAACCACGGACAGGATGCTGGGGCTGCCTCTGCGTCCGAGGACTCCCATCTCCTTGCACAGCCGGGGGAGCAGAGCCAGGATGGTTCCCATCCAGCGCTGCTTTGAGCTTGGGATGGAGCTCCCGGGGGGAGCCTGTGTGGGGAGACTCGGGGCGGGTGTGCATAGCAGCATGTGTGTGTACGTGTACAACAGCCTGGGTGGGACTGAGCGGTGTGGTGTCTGCCAGGACCTCCAGTTCTCCAAGTGGGGCCCCTGGCAAACAGGGATGTTTGTTGCTGGTATCTCCAGAAGCACTTCACAAACCAAACACAGCACCCCTGGAGTGGAGGAGGCCCTCAGCAAGTCACACTAGCGTCCAGCACTTGCAGTGGCACCCTATGGAGATGGGGACCTGGTTTGTGCGGGGTGTGCTGTGGAGCCACACGCTGTCCCCTCCACCGGGGCACAGCCCCTGGCTCCTTGAGCTGCTCGTCACTGTGTTCCCCCTTCCTCTTGCCCCAGGGAGTGGTTCTTCCTCCTGTCCCATGAGGTGCTCAACCCCATGTACTGCCTCTTCGAGTACGCTGGCAAGAACAACTACTGCCTGCAGATCAACCCTGCCTCCTCCATCAACCCCGACCACCTCACCTACTTCCGCTTCATCGGCCGCTTCATCGCCATGGTAAGAGCCCAGGGTGATGGACCAGAGGGGCTGGGGAGGCAATGGGGTACAAGATGCTTCATTCACATGCCCCCATGGAGCAGGGGCCTCGCAGAGGATGGGGTGGTCAGTGGGGCAGCTCTGCCTGCCATGGCCGTGCTCAGCTTGGCATTGTCGCCCTTCTTAAGCCCCTTCTCGCTCAGGTGTGGGTCTGTGGGAGATGGGCCCTTGGGGGGGTGCAGTGGGGAGGCTGCGGGTGATGTATTCAAAATCCAAGGAATGGCTGCAGGGCCCGAGGGGACCTGGTTTCCCAGGGGCGGTGCGAGGATGGCTCCAGGTCTCTGGCTGCCACCCCAGGTGCTGTCGGGTCTGCAGCTCCAGGGACTATTTTTAGCCCCAGCAGTGTGAGATTTTCCAGCTGCCCAAGCCCCAGAGCGACTCCTCCTGTTCGTCTCGCATTCCCCAAGGTCAAGGTGCTGCAGGTTGCCTGGCCCTGGGATGGCAGGGGGGCTGCCAGGGGCTTCCTGAGCGTGGGGAGGGGTCCCTGGCCCGCCGCCCTGCGAGGTGTGCACTGGAGGTGGCGGTGAGCTGCTCCGGACCCCGCTCTGCCCTGCCCTGCGCCTTGCAGGATACCAATAAAACCCCAGACTATTACTCACTGCTGGGCTGTTCTAGACAAGCGTCTGCATTATTTTTGGCTGCCTTTGCCTTGGGGCTCCTGGAAGCCAGGGATTCAGGGAAGCCGCAGCACAGCTCTGTTTAAACAAGTGCTCTTAATAGAGCTGTGAGGGGAGAAGGAGACGCGGTGGAATTCATGGTGGGGAGGGGGAGAGGGGCTCTGAGCACCGGGCCGTGCTGCAGCACCGGGGGGAGCCTGCTCCTCCCCACGGTGTTTGCCAGCCTGGAGTGAGTGCTGCAGCTCTGGGACCCCGGGAGCCATTTCCTTTTGCTCCAGATGATGCCCCAGTGGTGGAGCATCATCTCGCCCCACGGGTCTGTCCTGGCGTTCCCCATGACCTGGTGTCGCTTTCCCACCGCAGGCGCTGTATCATGGGAAGTTCATCGATACTGGCTTCACTCTGCCCTTCTACAAGCGGATGCTGAACAAGCGCCCCACGCTGAAGGACCTGGAATCCATCGACCCTGAGTTTTACAACTCCATTGTCTGGACAAAGTGAGTGCCTCGTGCTTCCTCTCGGCCCTGGTGTGTTCTGCTGCGGGGAGGCAGTGCTCCTCCCCATGGCCTCTCGCTGCTGCCTGGTGCCTCCATCAGAAATCACATCCCGGTGTTCTCCTACAGGGAGAACAGCCTGGAAGAGTGTGGCCTGGAGCTGTACTTCATCCAAGACATGGAGATCCTGGGCAAGGTGACCACCCATGAGCTGAAGGAGGGTGGCGAGAGCATCCGGGTGACAGAGGAGAACAAGGAGGAGTACATTATGTGAGTGGCCATGCTGAGGCCCTTGACAGGCCCTACCCTCGCTGGCTGCAGGGCAGTTCTGGGGTGGGAACATGGGGTTTGGGACGTGGCCGCCTCCCTGGGCTACGTGGCTTGTGACAAGTATGGGCTGGCGCAGTCGGCCGAGCTCCGCTGCGGTCTGGCTTGCTGCTGGCTGGGCAGTTGCCAGTACTTTCAGGAAAGAGGAAAGGGGAGAGAGGGTGAGACTTCTCTCCCTGTCCCGTGGCTGCTCACCCTGCCTGGCTTGCTGCTGGGCTGGCTGGGGGCTGCCAGGGCCACCTCCTCCTGCTGATGGTAGGCTCCAGCCAAGGGACGTGGTTTGCACCCCTCAATCTCCTGAAGGCTGCTGCTCGTCAGAGGCAAAGAGAGACACCCACTAGTGGGGCACCCTGGTAATCTGCAGGAGCCCGTCTCCCCCTCCCCATGTACCCCTGCGGATCCAGGGCTCTCCCTGCTGACGGGAGGGATGGTGATGGTTCCTGTGCCGGGCCAGCGGTGCTGGCTGCCTGCCGACCCCTGTCTGCCTCCCCAGGCTGCTGACGGACTGGAGGTTCACGCGGGGTGTGGAGGAGCAGACCAAGGCTTTCCTGGATGGCTTCAATGAGGTGGTGCCTCTGGAGTGGCTGCGGTACTTTGACGAGAAGGAGCTGGAGGTGAGCTGGTGCCTGTGCTGGGATGGGGACATGGAGGTTCCGGTGCTTCCCAGCTG
Organism: Strigops habroptila; assembly: GCF_004027225.2. Lineage (NCBI taxonomy): Eukaryota > Metazoa > Chordata > Aves > Psittaciformes > Psittacidae > Strigops > Strigops habroptila. Next base: position 1,999,566 of record NC_044302.2, on the reverse strand, counting down.
CAGGCTGCCTGGGAATGGCATGCAGTGATGGGCTCCATAAATAGCTGCTGCCACTCAGCTCTGCTGATGGGGAGGTGGTTGGGTCTGTGGGGTGACTCGTTGGGTCCGTTAGCAAAAAAATGTCTTGTTAGAGTCAAGGAATTCCTCCAGACAGCTCTGTTGCCCAGTGTTGGAGCCTGTGCCTTAGGAAGCCTGGCAGTGGAGGAGTCAGTGCTCTGAGGGGTGGGTGCAAGGCCCTGGTTCTATCCCCTGCTGACTGTCCCCTATCCCCAGCTGATGCTGTGCGGCATGCAGGAGATCGACATGAATGACTGGCAGAAGAATACCATCTACCGGCACTACACCAAAAACAGCAAGCAGATCCAGTGGTTCTGGCAGGTGAGTCCCAGTGCCAGCAGCATCTCTGACCCGCTCCAGAGCCCTGGGATCATCCTTTGCCCATGGCCTGGGCAGGCAGGGCTGGGTTGGGGTGGGCAGCCTCACAGGCTGTCAGGAAGAACGAAATACAACCGCGAGCACGTGTTCAGTAAGAAGCATTTGGCTGTGACTGGCAGAGGCCCTGGCACTGCTGCTGGGGACAGCAGGCAGCACTTAGTGGTCAGCGTGCTTCTAGCAATAGCTGCTGCGCTTGGGCAGGGTGACAGAAGGGGGTGACATGTAATAGAGCTGTGTTGGTTTGGGTGGTGCTGCTCTGTGATGGCCAGGAAAGGAGTTAGAAGTGGCTCTGAAGGAGGGCAAAGCTGGGCAGAGGCTGCTCCTTGCAGGCCCTTTGCGATGCACTCCTCCCTGAGGATGCAGCATGGAGGGGAGGGCTGGACCACCCCGGGCGGTATTACAGGGCGTGGGGTCTTCATGGCAGGAGCCGTGGTGCAGGACGGTGCCCCAGGCCCAGCTGAGCTGCAGGCGTTGGGGTGACAGGGATCCCATTCTTCTGCCGTGTCCTTGTCGTAGGTGGTTAAAGAGATGGACAACGAGAAGAGGATCCGTCTGTTGCAGTTTGTGACGGGAACGTGCCGCCTGCCCGTCGGGGGGTTTGCGGAGCTCATCGGTGCGTGTGCCCGGGGGTCCTGGGGAGCTGAGCGGGGGCTGTGGCGGGTGCAGGGGCTGGTGGTGGGACCTGGGCGTCTGCGTGTCCATCACAGAGCATGAGGCAGCCGTAAACAGTGAAGTGGCTGCAACATCTGAGCAGGGTGATTTCATCTGGTGGAGTGCTGTACCCAGACACATTCCTTAGCTGTGAACCATGCTGCCACAGTTAACTTTGTCGGTCCAGTTTGTAATCCCATTTTGAATGAGATTTGGTTTTTGATTTAATTTTGATTTCTGTGTGATGAAAACCCCTTTCCAGAAAACCACAGTGTGGCATTATTCTGCTCCCATCCTTTAATTTGCTACTCTTTGGGGCCTGTACCAGCCTTTCCCTTACTTTCCTGGAATCGGTGTCAAGCTAACGTAACCCACTTGTTTATTCTTGCTGGCAAATAAGGCTTTTCCAGCCCCCTGGAACCTCTCCAGCATTCACAGTCAGTTCAAAAGTGACCTCAGTGACTCAGACTTCCTGAGCAAGGTTCTTTAAAACTCTCAGATGGACCCGCTCAGTCCTGCCGGTCCATGGAGAAATATGTTTTAGCACTTGCTGTTTAACCATCCTGCTTGAAAACTGTGCTGTTCCTTCTCTGTGCTGTCAATAAGCATTTCAGCTTTCTCCTTTCTTGTTTCTTACACATCCTCTCTGCAGAGGGGTCAGAACAGGCAGTGAGTCCTGCTATGGATTTATCCCCGCTGTCTTTCTAGGATCATAAGGGGGTGTGATGGTGCTCAGTTGGCTAAGAGTGTGTTGGAGGGTTTTCTTTTTCAGCTTCTGGTCATGTAATGATACTTGCTGTGCTCATAATTAACAGGCAGCAACGGGCCCCAGAAATTCTGCATCGATAAAGTTGGCAAAGAGACATGGCTGCCTCGGAGCCATACATGGTAAGTCTTTTCTCCTCAGCCCTGCTAGGAGCATGTGGGGACAATCGCAAGCAGCCTCTGAGGGGCCGCATGAGGCCCACGGCACCCTCTGTCCCATACACCCGCGTTCCCATGGGATGTAGCTGCCATTCCTGGCTGTGCATCTCACCCCAGCTGCTGTGCGTGGCTGAGGTGGGAAAGGACCCTGCTGTGGGGGAGGATGGGGATTGCGGCGCTGCTCACAGCCTCTGCTGTCTCTCCAGCTTTAACCGTCTGGATCTCCCTCCCTACAAAAGCTATGAACAACTGAAGGAGAAGCTGCTTTATGCGATTGAGGAGACAGAAGGATTTGGACAGGAATGATGGAGCTTTTGGTACTTTCCCAGGTTGGGGAGGGCCCTGGAGCGCTGCTGGGCGTGAAGTGCTGCCCACAGAGCTCATCCCTCTCCGCAGGATGGTGCACAGGATGTGCAGATGCTGTTGCTCTTGTTCCTGGGTGCGATCTGTATTAACGCAGCCCTGGGGGAAACGAGTTCATGTTTTCCTCCCTAAAAAAACTTGAGGTGTGACAAGAGGTGTTTACACCTCTCACCTCTCTCTGGTTCTGCTCAGCTCACGATGGATGCGGATTGGTGCAGAGGGGATGGGGGGAAGCACTTGGTAGGCAGCATGAGGTGCACCGAGGTTCTCTGGTCCCCCCTTGCAGACACAGTTAAATGTGATCTGATTTTGACACAGGCTATTTTTGTCCCAAGTGTTTTCTGCCTTTTCATGTCACTTTAATAGATGCAGATGAGGAGGGGAAATGGTTCTTGAACTGACTCTTGGGTCGCTTTTGGGTCCTGTCCTTCACCCAGCAAAGGTAATGGGGAACCACAGTTGATGTTGCACTGTGCAAGGTCCAGGATGGCCCCTTCCCATGCCAGACCCAAACCACCTAGCGCCAGGGCCCAGCAACATGTCTGTTATGTGTTTGATTTGCAAGCATGTGGCCCCTTTGCAGTTGTACGTGTCCTGTGTTAAGTGGTTGCTTGGAGCTGGTGCTTCGCAGCAGCCTTGGGGGCTCTAGTCATGTTGGGGCACATCTGGCCTTTGCTTGGTTATGGGTTCAGCCCAGACTCCCTGTGTTTCCTGTCACCAGCTGGCTGGTGGCAGGAGCTCCTGAAACTGTGTGTGAGGGCAGGACCAGGCCTCTGTCCCTTGTCTTGGTGCCAGCTCTACTTCCCCCTCTCCCTTGTGTGCACAAGGGGATACGGACCCACGTGAGCATTGGTGTACATAGCTGTACATAAAGGAAGTCTATGGATACCAGACACCGCAATAGCTTTTGACTCGTAACCGAATAGTTTTGTACTGCACCATCCTGCCTCAGCCATACCGATTTCTTGTGCAATAAATGATAAAGCAGCTGCCGAGGTGTGTGTTCCTATCAGTGTATTGCATGGGGGGACAGCCTGGTGCAACCCCCAGGGTGTCTGGGCTGGGATGGGCACCCAGAGCTCCTTACTGGTGTCAGAAATGTTTTTTTCCATGCACACACAGCGCAGGAGGATCAGCCTTCATCCAGCCTCTCATTCACTCAGCTAAAAATGGGTGCAGGGTCCTTTGCCAGAGCTGGAGCTGCCTCCCTGCACCACCGTGTGAAACCAAGAGCAGTGCCAGTGGAACAGAATTGGGTGCACAAGACCAGTGGCCACAGGCTTGTGGTGTTTAGTGAAAACTCTAACACAAGCAGAGCTAAACAAACTCACTGTTCCTATCACTGAGACAACCTGCATCCTGTAATTCTGCCATGACTTTGCTTTTCAGCAGCTGCTTTGGCTCATCAGTTTTTTGTGTGAATTTGGAGGGTTTTTTGGGGGGCTATATTTTTGGGGTTTTTTTAATAGCCTGTACTTTGTGGGTGATCCTTGCCAGTGCCAGCCCAATCCCAGCAGGAATGCTTCCATCGCTGCTGGCACTTCCCACTTTCCTGGCACCAGCGTGCTGATGCAGCACCTGAGGTCACCAGGAGCCCTGGGTGCTGTTCCAGCCCTGGCCAGGGTGGTGACAGGATCCCACCTTCTCTCCCCTCCGTGTCTCCCTGCAGAGCATCACACCAGCCAGGAACACAGCTTTTATCTACTACTTTTTCAAGTGACAGGTAACAAAAGCCAACCCCACTCGTGTCACCGGCCAGATACAAAGGACAGCAAAAAAATAAACAAAATTATGCTAGCCCAGCACAAGGTACAGCTGAAAAAAACCAGCACCAGCCCCTTCACTCGTCACTGTGTGGTGCTTCTGGAACTTGGCCCCTCCTGCTCAGCTCAAAAATGAATTCATGTGAACAAACTGGTTCTCACCCAGGAGTGAAAACCTGTATTGAATAAGACCAGATGTTATCTGAAGCATAACAAAGCACCTGGTAGAAATCCTCAGCTGTTGGCCTCAAGGCTGTGGTGGCCCATGGAGGGGAGGAAGAGTGCTGCACTGAAAAAACATAAAACATTTCCCCCTGGCTCTAAGCCCTCCCTGGCTGGGTGCTGAGGCCTCCTCGTGGCTGCCTGCTTGAGAAAACCCCTCCAGACATGTGAGCACAAAAAGCAGATCCCAAAGCAGAGCTCTGACCCTCCAGGAGACAGGAATCCAGCACCAAAGTGATTTACAAGATTTTTAATTTACAAATAAAAAACCTACACATTTTATTTCTTCTCCTTTTTCTCCTCTTTCTTGACATCGCTCTTCTCCTTGTCTTTCTCTTTCTCATCTTTTCTTTCCTTTTTACTGTCTTCTTTTTCCTGTCCTTCTTTCTTCTCTGCATCCCTGTTGGCAATCTTGTTGTTAATGAGGTTGTGCAGGGCAACCACAGAACGGATGAGGGAAGCCAGGTAAACCACCACCATCTGGTCGTTGGTCTTCAGGTAAAAGGCCTTGACAAACTCTTGCAGGTTGACATCTGGTAGCAGGTTGAAGACGTCCTGGAGGTGGTAGATGATCTGGTGATTGATGGGGAGTTTGCCCATGGCTACTTTCTCTAGGTAGCTCCTGATGTCCAGAAGCTTGGAGTTCAGTCCCTTCAAGCCATGGACCTGATTTGTGATCCGCTGGGACAGTGTGCCCACTGTGGTGTCCTTGATATCCCTGAAACACCCACCACAGAAAGAATCAGCATTAGAGTGTTACTTTGCATTCTCATTAGCAGCTGGGCCCATTAAGAGCCCTTTCCAGCCTAAAAAGAAAAGCAGTTTGAAGCACAAGTGAAGTGAATGTGCCCAGTCAAAGCAGGAGCACAAGCAGATGTATGTTACAAAGTATATCTACAACAGATGACTGATGTATCTTGTGGTGTGTGTATGTTCTCTTTGGAATATTTGTAACACTGGTTAGAGGGTGAGAGAAACAAACAATAACAGTATTTCAGAGGGTGACTGCTCTCTTTTTTTTGTCCGGAGAGCTACAGAGCCACGAACAACGCTCCCATTCAGCCCTTGCAAACGACGTGATATTCTGCAGCTTTGATTGCATGAATGTGTAGTTTTCATCATCTTGTCAGTGGGCAGTCACACTTTTCACTAGCAGTGAGCAAATACGCCAGGCAAGACTGCTAAGTGAATACGCTGTAACGTTTAAGTAGCACGCTGAATGAAAAGCTGGCACTGGAAGACGCCAGATGGATCGGATCATGGTCCTATGCAAGTCTCTTAAGAACACTTTCATGTCAAAGGTGCTTACCGTAGCAAGTGTTCAACACCAACTTCCTCTGCCTCCTCTGCTCCAATCTCACTAGTCACGTGTTCAAACGTCTTGGAGGTTGGAGTGCCGTCCTTTGGGGCACAAGGATAGAGGAGATACGGTCAGACCGAGCCATGGGTATGAAGCTGCACGTGAACCAGCCAGCGCAGGCGTCCCCACGCGACCGGTGGGGCAGCTCACGCAATAACACCCTGTCAGATTAAGTGATGCCTGTTTACAGGGTCAGGAAGAGGCAGTGGGGCAAATTATGTCGTAACAGCACCTCAGGGGACTGCAGTACACAGCTCGGGGAAGAAGGCTGTAAGTAAGTGAATCACAATACCTTTAAAAACACTGATTTTAGACAGAGTATGAGAAACTGCGTTAATGAAACCAGCACAGCGGTTATACAGAGTCCATAAGAAATCAGAGGAAAGGCTCTAGCTGGATTTTTCTTGATTTAATGAGGGTTAACATCTGTTGCAAGTATAGAGCTGTGAGCAGTTTCTTCTTTCCTGTGCTCTGTGTAATTTTCCATTGATGTATTTTGCTGGTTTATGTACTGGTGGGTAGAATGGAAGGTACCTTTAAATATCACAATTATTTCTTACTTTCCTGATACAACCTTATTACATTTTGGGATACCTTTCGTCATCCTGGTATTTGCTCTCAGCCAGTTAGAAACATACACAATTCCAGGGAAAAAACCCCCCAGACAACCAGGATGGCACAATCTCATTCAAAGTACAACTTACACACTGGATATTAAGGAAGATGTTTAAAAGCTTCACTGGCTGAATACCTAAGAATGCCTCAGAAAGGCAAAAGGATCAAACTTGCTTATATACACATCCTGAATGTAATTTAAATCAAAAAACCTGCAAATGAAAAGCTAAAGCCGACTTATGACTGTATGTTGTTTGTCTGCACGGTGCTGCAATGGATTAGCAAGCATTGCTCATGCCTGACTGACCTACCCAGCACTGCCGGGTGCACAAATGAGTAAGCACACAATTACTCCAAACACCTCTGCAAACAGGCTGACGTGTCAGAGCGACATCTTAAAAGCACTCCAATCTGTGACTTTATTCATGGCCACGGACACGACACAAACAGGTAAGAAGCACCTAAATCACATGGACTGCTGGAGCTGTGGAATTCCTCAGGTCAAACGGTATCACAGAGCTTTTCTTCCAAGCGCACCGATGGATGAAAGCTTTAGCTACAAATGCATGTATTATGACTGGGGTTCAACCTCTAATGTCAGCAGATTTTGGCTGCAAGTCACAGGCCCTCACTAGTGAGTGCAACATCCTGTATGTCAAAGGCAACTATGTGCCATGGGGTGTACATCCTTCAAAATAAGGCAATCTTAGAGGCCATCTTTTAATGGAAACCTCGTTCCTAGGAAAAGGCAGAGAGACGTGTTGAATACTCACATCGTGAACTTCTTCAACAGAAATATAGGCTTCCGTGGGCAGTCCCAGGTCCTTTGGCTTCACGTCAATAATCACCAACACCTTATGGAAAAAGCAAACGTTTCAGAAAACTGGGTTTCATTCAAAGACCACAAAAAAAAAGTCCCCAGGTCAGCTCTTCATTCCAGAGTGATGGTACACTGGCTGCTCGGAGGCGTAAACTCCAGGCTCTAAGACAAGACATCTATAGCTCTTTCAAAAGACTCTGATCTGAGTTCCTCAATCCCTTTGCAGCTATCAGGTCTTTAACACCCTGCATCACCAGTAACAAAGTTGGGGCCAAGGATTCCCAGATTTAGGCAGAGAGAGGACCCTGCTCCCCCAGCCAAAGATGTGCTGCACTTACAGAGTTAGGACAGTATCTTTTCATCAGTTCGTTGATGGCGATGTCATTCTTGTGCAGCTTAGGGCCTGTGTGGTACCAACCAACTATTCTTTCTCTAGCTGAGCAAAACCAGAAAGGATTCTAAATCAGAACTACATGGTAAGACAATAGCAGAAAGATTTAGGCAGATATCAAATTAGCAAGGGTGAAAATCTGATGTGTGTAGGTGGAAATAAATTACAGTAAGCAAGGCAGTGACATGGGTAGTGACAAAGAGTTTACTAATCGTACCTATCACAGCTTACTAACTACATACGTAATTTCATTCCTAGGTTCGTAACTGAACTGGACTATTTAGTATGATTTATTAACTCTGCAGATATCAGGATGCAACAGCTTGAAACTGACACCTAGAGATGCAAAAATTCTACAAATGCAAATTGTATCATGAGAAAATGACAACTGTTCCCAGGCCTAAGAAAATTCACAGGAACTGAAGTTATGACTGAACATTCAGCTGCAACTGAGCGGTAAAGACACTTTTTAACTCCAGGGCACATCCGTACAGAATGGATTTTAGAGAGAAAGCTCTGAAATTCTTCAGAAATAATGGCATTTTGAAATCTGAGTTATTCTGAAGATACAAAGCTGTCGGGAGTCTTGGGAAAACAAGCGAGGTATAAATTAATGTGTTAAGAACGCAAACTACTTGCACAAATTAATCAGTGGGAACCCATCAGTGAAAGTGAAGCCATGCAAGGAATTAACATGGAGTGGCTTCTTATGTGAGCAATTAACTCTCTACCTTACTATGAATTCACTTCCCCAGCCTTCAAAGATCCTGACAGCAAGAAGACCTCAACTTACCGTTAACCTTCTTAAACATTCCATACATGTTCTCTAGATAGTCATGGTCTAGGAACCACACAGTATCATCCTTGTCGTCTTCATCAAAAGGTACTGGGAATAAAACAAAATATCAGTATTTAAGAATCCAACTTCCAGAATGAAGATGTTTACAGAAAGACTGAGGGTTCGGATATCTTTGGCTGTTTAAGGATAGCAGATTTTAACAGTTTCAACTGTTGTGCAACATTGCTGCCCAAGCTAACCTGTCATGTTCTCTCAGGCAAAGGCTGTCTCATCATTGCTAACAGTCTAGAACTGAGCAAGGAAATGCAAAGCATTCTGACAGTTATCTTCAGTGGACAACATCAAGCACCAGAGAGAAATCCTCCTACATACAAAGTAACTCAGTGGTGTGCGCAGATATTTGATATGACAAACTGAGTACCCCAGCAGACTCTATAGCTTGTCGACCAAGAAAAAAAAAAGATTTGCTTTCTGTGTAGAAAACGTCATCAGCACATTTACAGACTACTAGAACACTGTGAGGCATTTAACTAAGGACTATTTACCCTTGAGTAAATGGCTAGTTATTTTCTCAGCATGTATACGGGCACATAGGCTCGGTTCTGAGAACAGACTGGCCTCAGTCTTTTAATTTGCAGTTACAGTAAAAGCTTCATAGTTGAAAGGCTGTGAAAACTACAAAAAAACCCCCCTTTTTCATCTGAAATGGAAAAAGCTCTTCCAAAAATCGGAGGAAAAAAGAAAGAGTCCACACTTGGGAGAAAACTCCATGTAAACTGTGAAACTCAATATATATAAACTGAGATCGTTTTGCTTTGTCACAGAGTAGTTCCCCTGGGAAGGAAATGATCTAACTAACACAAATGGGTCAGCAAAAGCCATGCATTCAAGAAGTACTTTTCCTATAACATAAAAATATTTAAGAGGAAACTATTTCAACCCTATTAGCAATATACTTAAGGAAACAAGTAGTAATTAATTGGACGAAATCTGAGAAAAAGGAGCAAGGCTAAAATATATACATCTTTGCAGAAGTAAGTAACAAACAGCTACATCAGCACCGACCACTCTGATCCCTGTGTGACAGATTGAGATACTGATCACTCAGCAGAGGTCAGCAAGTCCAATGCAGCAAAACATCCATCAGCATTTTAAAAGGGGTTTACACCCGCTCCCGAAACATTCCACAGTGCACAGGGAAGACGCAGCACACAACTGTCCAGAATAGGTGTATTTTTGACAGCAGTAAGCATTTTTGTTAAGATACAGGCAGATCTGTACATGGAGGGAACAATCTGTGCTCTGGCAGGGTGGCTTAAAAAAACCCAAAATGCAATTCATCTCTTAAATAATTCAGTCGGTTTGAGGAAGGGGAGGACAGCCAAACTCACCTGCAAAACTGTTGGACACATCTAGTATTTTTTTCTGCCACGAGCCCAGCAGCACACCAACGACTCGCTTCTGATTTCCAACTTTTCCTATTCTAAATGGAAAAAGACTGTCAGTTCCCACAACAAAAAGCCTGATTCAGGGAAGAAGGTGACAGCGGACCCCTTGCTTCGCCCCGTTTCTGCAAGTTAAACAGTACACGCGTCGGGAGGGAAAGAAGAGACGCTATGACTGTTCTATTACTGATCGTTAATTTACATCCAGAAAAAGGCATCTCGGTGCCCTCAGAACCAAACCTCGCAACCCAGAGACGCAGAGAGAGGGCTGCATGGTCTGATGCAGCTCACGAGGTGGGTCAGGACATGAAATCAGCACGGCTGCAGCCGCTCCACAGGACAATGCGCTACACGAAAGTGAGTAAGCGCTTACACTGCTCGGTGGCACCCACAGTTTGCTTTCGCAAGAGCAAGCTCTTTCGCCTTGTGAGATTTTGGTTTTAGTTTTTAACATTAAAACTGCTCGTCAATCGTGGCAATTAAGTTAAACGACGCACGAGTTACACACGAGGTACTCAGAGGGACATGACTTATCTTCCGCTCGGGCAGCCTCAGCTTTGGGATCAAACCCCGTTTCCCCCCTACTCGCGTTGTTTCCGCGCCTTCGGCGGGTCCGAGGAAGGCACCGACCGCCCCTCACGGTACCCTGGGACCTTCCTCCTCCAGCGGAGGAGCACACCAGCAGCGGCGGCGGGCCGGGGGCTCCGGCGGCTCCCGCAGGCCGCGCTCCCGCCGCCACAGGGGCACCGCGGCCCTGGGCACCGAGCGATCAGCCCGGGCCCGGGTGCTCCGCTCCTCTGACGGCGCGGGGTCCCCTCCACCGCGATCTGCCCGCCCCGGGGCCCGGGTGCTCCGCTCCTCTCAGAGCGCGGGGTCCCCCCCACCGCGATCTGCCCGTCCCGGGGCCCGCCGCGCCGCTTCCCTCACGGCCCAGCCCGGCCCGTGACCGTGACTCAGCGCCGCGGCGGCGCCGCGCGCCCAGCCAGCCCTACCTGTTGAAGTGATCGACGACGCTGAGGAGCACCAGCGGGTGCACCACCACCCGGTCCACCGCCAGCTCCGGCATGGCGCCCGCCCGGCCCCGCTCCGCCGCCAGCCCGGCCCGACCGCCCGCCCTTCCTCCCTCCCGCACCAGGCCTGCACCCCGCCGCACGGCCCCGCTCCCAGCCTGCCCCGCGCCGGGGCGGGGCCACCGCCGCCATCTTTAGGAGGTCGTCGTCGCCGTCGGCAGGAGGACACCATCTTGGAGAGGTCGCAGGAGATTGAGGAGCCTCCGCCATCTTGGGAAGGTGCGTCCCCTGCTGTCGGCAGCGCGGCACCATCTTGGGGAAGTCGGGTGGCTCCGCCCGGAGGTGACGGGCGGGCGGGCGGAGCAGGGAGGCGGGCACACGGCGCGGGGAGGCGGGCACACGGCGCGGGGAGGCGGGCACACGGCGCCGCTGCTCCCCCTTCCCTGCGGCAGCGCCTTGGCGCGCCTCGCCTGAGAGGGGCGGCTGCGGGGGCTGGTTCGTCTGAGCGGGGTCCTGAGGAGGCAGGGTCGGGGGGAGGCGGGCAGCCCCGCCGGGCGCGTCCGGACACAGCCAGCAGGTCCCTTGCCCACCTGAGTGGCCAGCAAGAGCGTTTACCCCGTAGTCCTTCCAGAGACAAGCGGTTTCAGGAGCTGGCCAGCCTTCTCCGCTCCCTCTGCTGCTGTTGTTGTGGAAGAGAGCGTGGCATTTGCCCTTTTCCCGTTGTCAGGAACATCTAATCACCATGACCTTTAAAAACTGAGAGCGCAGCCTCAGAATGGTGGTGTAATGTTATCATTACCACTAGACTGCAGGTTTAAAATGCAGGGGTGCTGTATTCTCATCTTGGCAGAGAGTGGAAGCCCTAATAGCATTTGCAGGTGGTAGCCTGATCTCCTCAGCTGTGTGCTTTGCCTCAGCTTCCGTGTCTGCAACTTCAGGAGCCGTTGCAGCCTGGGCTGGAAAAACTCCCCCACCTTGCCTCTTGTTCCAGAGCTTCAGGTAACTTCAGGGTTCCCAGTACCACGGTGCTAAAAGTCTATATAAATAGGCAGAAATCCTTATGACTGTTAGTGTTTGCTTTGTTCCAAGGGGACTGTGTTAGGCTACTTTGTTTTGCAGGCAAAACCAACATTCTTCAGCCTCTTATTTTGTAGATGTTTTTCCTCTCTGAAGTATAACTTTCGTCTATGTAAAGGAGAAACAGAGTGACCTAAGCCGAGTGCTTAGGGTAGTCTTTGTGCAAGGGTTTTTGCGCCTCAGGAATAGGATCTGTAGACACAGAGCTTGTCTCTTTAATTCTAGCAAGAAAGTAGAACCTGAGGCTGTTATTCCTGAGTCTACCATGGAGGAATTGTTAACAAGAAAAGTATTAGCAAAATTCTTGAGGATAGTCTCACTGTTTTTAAAGCATTATGATATCCCTTATTTTCTACACTTTTCTCATGTTATGTGTTTTTTGCATATTTCTCGTGTCTGACCAAATAGCTGTATTCTGGGTGAGTATTAGGAACCCTGACAGCCATCAGCATTTCCAAACCCCAGTCTAGATAAATTTAGTGCTCACCCCAAGCTGAGCCCATGCACAAAAGCTGCTGTGATGCCCTCATCCCTTGCGGTGTTCAAGGCCAGGTAGGACACAGGGGCTTAGAGCAAGCTGCTCTAGTGGAAGGTGTTCCTGCCCGTGGCAGGGGTTGGAACTGGATCAGCTTTAAGGTCCCTTCCAACCCAAACACTCTGTGATTCTATGAAATCTAAAGTTTTGCATTGCAGTTTGGCGTCTTTTAGCACGCAGCGTTCGGCAACAGCAGCGTTCATTTACCAACTCCAGGAGAACTGGGGACCTCTCGTGGAGATTTTTAGACGTTACATCCTTTAAGGTTTTTAAAACCAATATCTGTTCGAGTTTTTAGAGGTTTTTTCCAGCAGAGGGAGACCTCTGACCGTGAAATTCAGGTACAGCCGGTGTTCTTGTCGCTTGTTTTATCAATATACATATAAAACTCAATGTTCAAATTAACTAGTTCAATAAGTAATTTAGCTCATTGATTTTTGGGCATATCCTAAGTGCCATTACAAGCTACGGATATTTTAAATGCCATTACCTAATAGAAGGAATGTTTTAAGCACCTTTTATTGATTTTATTACTGCTTTATTTTGCTGTCTTGGTTTAAAATCATTTTAACCACTCTGTCATCAAGAAGAAATATATCGTTGGTGAAATACAGTCAATTTCCTAAAAACCTTTGACATCGTTAAATAAGGAATTACAGTTGTTAAATCATGTCAGGCAATAACCAAGGGACAGAAAAGGTATAAAATTTGGAGCAGTGGGCCAGCATACCAGTAAGCTGTTTTGACCTTTGGCATTCAGACTCTGTATATGACAATCACACTTCAATTCTGTTCTTGGTTCTTACATCAGTCAGAAGAGATTTAAAATCTCAGCATGCCAGGAAGGTTGTGGAAGGGTAACGGAGTGTGATCCAGGCACAATTAAGGGACATTTTAATGACCTGCTGTGACTTTTTTGTTAATATTACTCTCTAACTTAGCACATTTAAAGTTTAATTTGCTGAATTGCATTGCTAGTAGTTTAGTGTGTTGATGTTATACACAAAAGGAGTAAATTGAGTCTGCTCATAGGGATTTCAGTTACTTCCCTTCCCAGCTCTTTTGACTTGAGAAGATTATCAGTATTATTGAGCTAATCAGCTGGTAGATGTAGACTGGGAATACAGGCAATATGTTGCTTAATCAAAGAATTGAAAAGTAAGTAATGAATGTTGGTGCTCAGTAAAAAACAGCTAATGAGTTGATTGCATTGATGCTTGATGTAATTTAACTGTAGAGTGGCAAACATCAATACTTATATATGACTTGGCTCGTGGTTGCTGAGCTGAAACTCAAAGCTTAGAGAGGTTCTGCAGTATATGAGCAGCTGACAACTGACCTGAAGTGGGGAGGGAAGCAAGCTGCATTCTGTTCTCTAAATGGAACAAGTGATTCCATCATTAACTGCTGAGCTTCTACTTTGTTGAAAAAAACCAAAACACCAAAACGCACAGAAAACCGAAATGCAAACCCCAAAACTTACATGTAACTGTTTTCAGGGGTTTAAGAATGAGTTCTATATTGAAAAACAAGAATCATTAAGAATAAATTCACTTTTTTTTTGCCATTATTCTCTACCTCTTGATCTGTTAGGTGTTACAAACTCTTCTTATAGTGCAAGATGATGCTTACTGGTGGCAGAGAAGGATATCTTTATAAGCTTTTCTAAACCAGGATTTCCTACTGCCAGCTGCTGGGAGGCAGCAGGAAGAAAACTCTTGGTACTCGGATTCTGAGTGGTTTTACGTCTTTCATCATGTTCTGACCTCTTTTCCAGACTTGAGGATTGCACTTTATTTCAGGAATCTCACTTCCATCAGGAATTAGTATTTGTCTTTAAATTGTGAAGTAATTACATGCATCAGAAATTTATTTTTTATTTCTGCGAAATGTCCTGTGTTATGTTTGGGCCTACGGTCCTTATTAGATTGGTGACACATTCTGTGGGCAGCCATGAAGCATAGCTTTATGGAGTCTCTGCTTGCCAGCTGTTTTATAATTTAACTAATGCTGGCCTACAAAATCACAGTAACACAGCTGAGGGACACTTTTAGTGGCCTTATCTCTTACCTTCTCCTTTCAGCCTGTCAACATTGGGGCGAAGGGCAGTGGTGGAAATTTGTAATAGGGGAAAAAAACCAAATGGAGGTGATTCTGTTGGTAGAATCACAGAAGCATGATCATCTACGGACTAGGGAAGGCATACATCTACTAAATACATGCAATTTGTATTTCTAGGTGTTCATTCCAGTGATGACAGTTGGAAACATATCAGTGCTTTAAATGAAAGTATCAGCATGTCACAGTAATGACCTTGGTTCATCAAGGCCAGGAACTGAGGCTTGGGTGGCTGTGTGGTTGGCTATGACCTCCAGATTTTGAGCCTGCTTTGGGTATAGGTCTTGAGGTGTGTTTTTCCATCTTCTCTGTGAAGGAGCTGCTGTTTACTGGTCAGTAGCCTCTCCTTGGGAACAAAGGTTTGATTACCCAAGTCACAGAGTCTCTCCTGTTTGGAGGGTCTCTAAAGGGCACCACCTAAAGGGCAGACTGCATCAGGGAGGATGTGTAAGCCAGCAGATGGTGGGCTGTGGGCAGGGAGGCTCGGGGTGTGGGGAGAAGAGTAAATCATGCAGAAGGCAGCAACACTTCAGCCTAATTTGCTCTTTCTCTGTAGCTTTCCAGTGTTTGCTAGTGACAAGTGACATCCTTGGGACCTAGGCCACAAAGGATGCACACAGCTGGAGAACATTGTTGCCTGATACTTTGGATTGTAATCCTAAATGACACTTACTATGTGCTCCTTTAATACTGGTTGTCTTTCTTTTTAGAGAAAAACCCTACTTTATTTTTCTTGACGGGGGCTGGGGAAACTGAACAGTTAGAGACAATGTCCACTGACATGTAGTTTCACTGAGATGCCTTCTAAACTGTGTTTAAATCCCAGTCAAGAGAAGTTAGGCTTTCTTTAGACCTGTTGATAGTTTGTCACATAATACCTTTGTGCTACCAGTTTGAACAGGAAATATATTTATTTTCCTATAAATATGTTTAGCTCTGTCCAAATAACTGTAGTTTCCTGTTAAGATTTCTTTGGTCAGGGTGTGCTATAAAGTGTTTTGAAGGAATGATGCTGCCTGGAAGTGAACAAGGATAATGTAAGCCATGGAAGCAAAACAAAGTCACCACAATGTTAAATCTAATTTGTCTTGGTTAAACTGTAATTCAGTAAATGCTGACACTGTATACTCATATATGGCAGTGCATGATGCCATAATGAGTGTCCTTATCCAGACTGCATTTTGCTTCTGAAGACCTCCAAATAACCATTTTCCCCACCTCAAATGCTAGTTCTAGAATGTTATGCCTAAAGCAAACTTATAAATATGTAATTATAAATTGATCTGTCCATTTTATGATATGATGTTTGTGTATTGTGTTATAGTAACTTATTTGTTTCCCAGTAGGGTACTGTTGTTTGACCAAAAGGTACATATACATGGAGAACTCATGCTGCTTACTGTAATTTGGCAATCTGTGAGTATTGTTGTAGTTTCCGCCAATGGATTTAGAACTTTTGTCCATACTCATGGGTTAGCTTTTGATTCCAATAATCCTGTCTTCCCAACAACACTATAACAGTGATACTTTGCCTGCCAACTTTTGGATATAGAATCGTCACTTTCGTTAGTTAAAAACCAGTTTGTAGAAGTATTGTCAACATATAATGTAAAATTATGGAAAAATCTTTCCTGTTTTATATTGCACAGTTCTGATTTTTGTTGCCCTGTCTAGACATTGCAGGGTATAGAAATGCTAGAATTTCTTTTTTTTTTTTTTTT
Source organism: Strigops habroptila (assembly GCF_004027225.2). NCBI lineage: Eukaryota > Metazoa > Chordata > Aves > Psittaciformes > Psittacidae > Strigops > Strigops habroptila. Next base: position 1,983,317 of record NC_044302.2, on the reverse strand, counting down.
TTTAATAACTACATCACTGACTCTAATTTTTATATTTCAGTGCAGAGGGATTTGCTTATTTTATTCTGGTACCCTGGCTACAAAATGATTTTTTTGGAAAATAGTGGAAGCAAACAGTTAAAAAAAGAATGCACAACAGGTTCTAGTCATACTCATTTTTCCACACCTTGAGGACTAGCAAATTCTTTAATATGAGATTTTATTTGTGCAAAGCAAAACTTCAAAACCACTCAAAAGCTTTCTTATTAACTGCTGTCAGTCCTTTGATTTACAAGGGCAATAAAGATCTAGAGGGGGCACATTTATCATGGAGTTCAGCACACCAGGAGCCATTTTCTCAAGCGGTAAAGCCAAGTGATAAAATGAGTTCTTTTGTTCTATAACCAAGACACATTCCCTATTTTTAAAAATGTGTGTGTTGGACTTCTTGGCTTGTAGTTTGGCTGTGTTCCTGTAATACATTTATAAATAATGAAAAATTGCTAACATGCAGATACTGATGATGCATCTGGAAAAACAGACTGTCTGAAAGAAAGAAACTTACTTTCAACTTTGGCTTATTTGCTAGCTTTTTCTCCAGTGATAATTGTCATGTGAATCTTTAGTAACACTTTCAATAACATTGTTTTAAAATTTTTATTTTATTTTATTTTATTTTATTTTATTTTATTTTATTTTATTTTTAAAGTGATTATATACCTCTTTGCAAAACCTAAATATTTGTGGTTAGGAAGCTATAAAAATACTCTATTTAAAATAAAGAACCACGTTCGTAGAGTGTAGTGCTATTTTGCAAGCTTCAGTTTCTTCATCTGTTTCTAAGCTTGTATTGGAGGGACTTTGTGAATGCAGTTCTTTAATGTTAGCAGGTAAAAAAGTTTAGCTTCTCGTCTAGACCAAAATATTGATGGTTTGTGAGGGCATTTCAGTAACAGACATAGGTCTGTAGGAGGAACTGATTGCAAGAGTAACTATCCTTGCAGGTGAGCGAGGGGCTCAGAATCTGACCATAACCCGAGTGTTAAAAAAAGTGAATTCTGTTTTTTCCATATAAAAATGCTGCCACCTGCAGTCTCTTCCTGGGAAAGAGACACGTTGCTGCTTTCCCTGGTCAGCTGCTGAAAGTTCTGGGAAGTCCAGTCATGCTCAGCTGTCCAGTGTTCCTGCACAGACACCTTCGAAACAGAAGCAGGAGAACAGACTTGCAAAAAGTACTTTCCAATACAATTTTGAATAGGATGATCTTTAGTTGTAAACGTGAAACTGTGTGAAGTTGCTCCTGATGTTTTGACTTCAGTTGGGCTGCTGTCATAACATATGGAAGAGTGAATCTGGAAAAGGTCAGGGGCATTAAACCTTGTTCATATTTAAATCAGTGCCACACTATGGTGCCCACATAACTACGGCAGTGCTGCAGTAGTACCTGTTTGTCTCCAAGTTATGCAAATGGTGATGGATGGGCTTGGAAGGCATTTTGGACAATAGCTATTTCTTTGGTTTTATTATTGGTTTCTTTTACAGACAGACTTTTAAGAAAAGCTGTGCTGCGAACAGATCGTGCTCGTGGCAAAGTTATCGCATAGCTCTTGAATGTGGTGTTTTATGAACAAAACACACTGAATGAAAGGACCAGAGGTCTGCTACATTTTCTTTGGCTGTGGTCAGTAGCAGGTTTGTAGATAAGTGTTAGAACAGAGCAAAAATACACTGGTATTGTCAGAATAAGAAGTGTGGAACACAGGTTTTGCCAAACCTATTTATTGATCTTAGGTAAATGCTCTTCAACTGTACAAGAGATGTGTGGACAACCAATTTTTCATTCACTGTACGCTACATTAAAGAGTTTGGAAGTGGGACTTGTACTATTATCACCCTAATTTCAGATGCAGAAGGAAGAAGCTATTACAGCAGCCAAAAGACCCCACCATGACTGCTGTCATACCTTATTGAAACTAAAGCTTTCGCTGACCTGTTGTGGCAGTCATGTGTAGCACAGGGACTTTGCAGATCTCTGCTGCTGTTTTATGTTGGCACTCGAAATTTAGCAAGAAAAGATCTAGTCTAGGAGGCCCACCTTTTTGCATAGCTGTGTATGCTACTTCTGATACTTCCATTGCAAAACATTTAGTCTCTGATATCTAAGTGGGTTTTATTTATTTATTTTTTTAAAACCCTGGGGCCTTGTCTACTGTAGTATCTTGAAAGATCCCAAAGCTTTGAGGGGGGAAAAAAATTGAAATACTTTATTTTATGAAGCAGTTTTGGGGGCAGTTTTTCTAAAATGAATGCTTTTATGTTGGATAGTTTAAAGACCATCTGTTAACTGAAACCGAGCATAAGTGAAGTTGCAGTTATGTTTCCTATTAGTCTTGTATCTTTCCTATTAGTCATGTATGAAAGAGTACAGAGACATCCAACAGAACTCGAAACAAAAATTGAAAAAGCAGATGTTGAAACTGTTGGCTTGTTGCTTTGCTTTTACAGGAGCAAGTAATTATTGATGGATCACAAAAATACAGTAAGACTGGCTTTGTAAACTGTTACCTAGAATCACAGCTAAAGATGTATTTCTGATTATTGTATACTGCAGTTGAAAATTGGAGTGTTTCACTTGGAGACACTGAAGAGGGTTTTAAAAAGTAGATAATGAATATTATGGCTGGAAATATACAATGAAAGATAAAATACAAAATTTTAAGTCGTTATGAACTTCTAGTCTCTCAGGGCTCATTTATTATGTTGTCATGGTGAGCAAGGAATAAAAAAATAAAATAAAAAGGCTGTTCCTTGGGTAGTTGTGACTTATAGGTAGTTATCTTTTACAAGAGTTCCATGCTGACTTAAGTAAAGATCTCCAAGAAAAAAAAACAAACTTTATTTTTCAAATAAATTCAGCTAAGAGCTCACAGCCTTTCATGACACCATGCTGAATTATTATTAGTGTACACTGCTGTGAGAATAACACTCACTGCTGTTTAACAACAATGCCTTTCCATGGAATTTCACAGAGACAGTAGGAAAATGAAAGGCAGAATTGAGTGCTGAAGCAGAACTAAACCAGTCCTTCCTGAAGCCAGGATACTTCCATTATTTCATCCATAAGGAAGAACAAGAATGCACATGTACTGTATATGCAGGTCCATACGATTTGATTGAAAAATTCTTAATGGGTTGTGAATGTCAACCAGGAGGTCCTCTCTTGCCTGAATAAAAAGTCACCTTAAGTGTATTTCTTTCACACTTTCTCTTTTTTCCATTCTTATTGTGCAGTCAACATCAGGACTGTACGCAATTTTGTCTACAAAAAGCTTAATTTGTCATGAAGAAGAGAGGTCAACTTTTTTTGCTTGTTTCTATTGTGATGGAAAATAACATGTTGCACTTGGTAGATGATGGGATTAAAATAGTTGGAAATTAACAGCAATATGTAGGTGGTTCCATAAGATTGTTCAAGAAGACTGTCACAGAAGGGTTCCCCAACTGTGAAATGCCACGGAGCAGGCACTTGAATGCTTTCATGTTCCCTTGTCTTCAGCTTCTGGAGGGCACCTGAGCTCATGGGCACTAAGCCTGTCCCACATAAGTCTTCCTCCTCCTGGAGGAAGCTTGTGCAATTGGCTTACAGTCAGGGCAGCAGAATGGTGTGGGCTAGTCAGGATCTGTAAGGAGATGCCTCTGAGGACTGTGTGTACGGTTTGGCAGCTGGGGTGTTTCCCTGGGACACTGAGTTTAGGAGATGGGATGAAGGTCTGTCAAGTGTCACAGTAATAATTGTGAGGGCACAGAATTACTGTTGTGAAGCGTTAATCACTTCATTACCCTCATAGGCACAGCTATGGACAAAATTCCTAGTGCTTACTAACAATTTTGGAGGAAAGTCTTTCAGAAGGTCAGTTGTGAGGCTTAGACTGGATATTAGGAACAATTTCGTCACCGAAAGGGTTGTCAAGCACTGGAACAGGCTGCCCAGGGCAGTGGTGGAGTTGCTGTCCCCAGAAGTATTTAAAAAACTCGGTGATGTGGAGCTTGATGACATGATTTAGTGGTGGACTTGGCAGTGCTGGGTTAGCGGTTGGACTTGCGGATTTCAAAGGTCTTTTCCAACCCAAATGATTCTACAATTCTGTTATTCTACTTATGTTAAGGCTTTACTATTGGGCAATTATAAATCCTGTATAGAATAATTCTTCATTTTGTAACCCAACTTTACTATTCTTCTCAATGCTTGCTGTCTGCTGCTGGCTTCTTCCCTTGGACACTCTGCTCAAATATTCCCTCATCTGCACATATTCGGCCCCTCAGCCCAATACCGGCTGTATACACTCAACTCAACTGATGGGAAAACCAAGGTTTTGGGAGAGAGATCTCCCTTTCTGTTCTGTGTAATTATAATTTCTGGAAAGCTTCCCTCTGGTACAGATCACAGAATCGTTAGGGTTGGAAGGAACCTCTCAAGATGACCTAGTTCAAACCCCCAGCCAAGGCAGGGCCACCTAGAGCAGGTTACACAGGACTAAGTTTTGTTGAAGGTATATTGAAATGCAGGTGTGTTACTGAAAACGTACCTGTACCCCTTGTGCACATCTCAAGTACTCTCATTTACTGCTAACAGCAGCAATTGATGCCAGATGCAGTGCTATCTTTTGCATTTCAGCTATCTCAGAACTTCTGTGCCATCTCATCTGTGTTAGGCTGTAGACAACTGTGTGGTTTGACATTCTTTGCCATGATTTGCATGTGTAGGTTAAACACCAATAAACACATGTATTAGTAAGCCAGTAGATTAATGAGAATAAAAATCATCTTTTTCACTTGAGTCTGACCAAATACTGGTTGAAACTATTACCATATAGTCTTGAAGAAAATGGGCTAATCATCTCTTGATTTTACTTTAAGGCCTTAATTTTCATTATAATGTCTTTTAAAAGTGCATCTTGTTTGTACAGATATACAAAAAATTCAAAACACATGGCATCTAAAGAATTTCTTTGTTTAAGGCTTTTAGTATTACCCTGCTGTTGTTAACAGTGCTGGCTAGGTGTTGGGAACAATCAGGTGCAGGGACCTCGGCTTTCTAAAGGTAAATATAGCTGGGTATATGGCTGTCAGTCTGTAGGTTTTTAATAGGTGATAATATTTAAATAGGACAGACTTTCAGAATGGATGTTTTAATCTCGAGAAATCCCACACCTCTTTGGAATCAAACTAGAAGGAACAGAGAATACAAAACACACTCGTTTTGACCTGCTTTGAAAATCTATTGATGCATTTTGTTTGTTTCCTTGTTTTCATGAGAATCAGAGGAGAAGGGGGAGTTATGCATGCATGTGTATAGGTATTAGAGAACGGAAGTCTGAAGTGTCCTGCAGAGAGGGCCCTGGAATCAAAGGGCCAGAGTAATTTAAATTTAGTGAGGGAAAACATTGTACAAGGTGATATATGATCATTGAATGGTGAACTCTTGCATTACTTTAGTAACTGATAAAATGATTGGGTTTTGGGTGTGTGTTTTTTGTGTAGTGTTTTTGGTGGAAAGCATTCTTTACTGATGGTTTATCATGGCGACAATTACCCAAGCATTGTTTTCATATTAAAGCATTATATGCTGTTTTTGTTGGTGTAAAAATGCGTAAGGTTTTACTAAAGATTCCTTTCTCAGCTTATGCAAAAATGTCGTTCTAGCTCATCCATTCCCACATTCTGGTGATAGCCCTTTTAATTTCCCTTTGCTCATCTTGGATTCTAGAAAAGGTTAATTAGTTATCTACTGAGCTTGATAGAAGATTTTTTTTAGACTATAATATTAAGAAATGTTCTACTGGGGTATGAAGGTAACACCACAAGGGGGTACTATAATTTTATCAAATTTGCCTTGGTAAGTTTTTTTATTAAGGTAAAGTGATTACAGCCTGCAGAGTTAATTTTAATATGCTAATACACCACAGCAAGTTGGAAACTTAAATAAAATGATACAATTAATTTAAATTTATAGAAGGTAGAGAAGCTTAGTAAGGTCATCTGTATGTTACATTAAGATTGCATATAGGCTTACCAGATTTAAAAGTCAGTTTTCTCAGCAGTAAGCTTTAGAAGGTTGCTGTGTGTACTTCATTGACCTTTGCATGAGGCAGTTAGCATAGTTCTGTGAAAACTAGGTTCTATGAAAAGTTTGTTTTCATGTGAGAAAAAGAACCCTTTACTCTCTGTGTACAGAAAGCCAGTGTTGGGTATGTACAGGTTTTAATGGTTTTAACGGTGCTTGGAAATTGATTAGGACTTTTTTTTTCTTTTTAATTTGCAATGGAAAAATGCATTTATTTTTATTTATTTATTTTTTTAGTGACGTAATAACTCTTGATTAAACTTTTTGACACACATTAATATGACCTGCTGTTGGGCACATGGGTGCAGGAATTGTGTTGCTTAGTTTTGGGAAGGAGTGGGTATTGCTCTTGTGTTGTTTTTTGAAGCAAAGAGTATCAGCACTGTAAAATATCTGGGCTTTTGAACTTTTATATCACTGCTGTGTTCAGAGGAAGCCTTCCTGAGCTGTAGAAGAATAGGGTAGAAATGAATTTACCAGAAACAGCCTCTCTGAAAACCTTGCTGTTGTATTTGGCCAGAGAAACTAGAAGTATAAAAACTAAAATGAAATATAGAATGAGGGAACTAAACAAGAGTACAGCAAAGCAGGAGTTATGCAGACTAGTTCCAACATTTTGTTTGTAGGCAGTTTGTTGCTATTTGGCAGTTTTATCTATTTTGATCAGAGTTTATCTGAACAGCATCTGCTCCTGGTGCAGAGAAGCCATGATTTCAGGTGAGGGTTTAGGGATGTCCGCTGCAGACATAAAGAAGCACCATGGGTAATAGAGAATGATTTGTGCAAGGTAGATGGGTGTTAAATCCCAAGGGCTGCCATCGGGGATATGAGAGGGAGGTGCAGAACTTTAACAGTGGTCCTTGTTGTCTTTGGAGACAGTGAGGTCCTCAGAGAGCCAAGTTAGGAAACAGGAAAGAAATAATGTGTCAGTAGAACACAGGGGAAAAATATTTTCTCGTAATTTCTTTGGAAGATAACAAATTCATCATTCCTGTGATCCTATTGAGTGAGTTTTACTTTCATCAGGAGAGTCCTGGGATCACTGTTTTCCCCCAGGATATGGAAAATCAGATTGCATATCAACAAACCAGTCAAGAGGCTAGTTTGCCAGAGACAGTAATTGGCAATGATATAACGAAATGGGATTTTCCAAATGCTTTTAAAGATGGAAAAGATGCTTCTTTTTCCAGTGGCCATTTGCGGTGTTATTAAAATCTACACATAACATCTGTGTATTTTGGAGGGTACACCAAACTGGCAAAATCAGTGTTGCAAACCTGCTTTTGATGCAAGGAGATGGATGTATGAAACCCAGAGTCATACAAGGATTGATCCAGGTTAGCAGTAAAACCTGCCAGGTTTCTTTTTTCTGAAGGCCATGTATCGTAGAAACCTCACAGAAATTAGGATTACAGTGACAGTGTCCTTACCAGTGAGGCTCTCTGCTTTATCTATTTTGTATACCAAGCAAATCACCATTGCCCATGCAGTTTGAGTGAGTGCTCCGTATCGCTGAATTTTTGTCCCTGTGTGAGGAAATAAACAGATATTGTTGAGTGTGGCTTTTTGGCACAGTATACAGAATCTGGCATTTTAGAAGGTCATAATGAGTCAGCTTCTGCAGAAAACAGGTCCAGTTTTACTGTGATCACTGTTTGTAATGGTTTCCAGAGATTAGTCTTTCTCCTGAAAACTGCACAGCAATGGAAAAGGAGTAGGGGAGAATTTAGCCTCTAATGGCGACAACATACTGTTCACTCCTGTCATAGCTTTCTGTGGTGTTCTACTGTGGTGGTCTTTGTGTTGAAGATAGATGTGCCCAAAGAGCATCATCAGAACTTCATTAATGAAGCAAGGCAGACTGTCTTAGTCTTTTGCATCATCCACAAGAACAGGAGGCTGGACTTCAGGACATTCGAGTAACAGTAAAAGGGCATGATACGCACTGGGTGTGAGTCTTGACCCATTTAGGAAGACTGCATGCAAAATATGGCAAAATTGGGTTGTAATAAGAATATTTATTCACAGAAACTTTGAATGTACCTTTTCTTCCCCCTTCCTCCCCCGAGAAAAAATCCAAATTAATGCATTCTAGAGCTGTATAACAAATTATTGGCATTGAATTATCAAATTATATGCACAATTAAATTTTTGTTAAATAAGAAACAATGTATGCAATGTTATGATAATCTTCTAAAGTATAGCAAGTTTTAAACTTTAACAGCACCATGCACTGTGCCTCTGCTTCTCAGGGGACTAATTTTAAAAGTAAGGCATTCAGCAATTTAAAAGAAAATGATGAAATTAGTCACTTGAGTAATTTAAACATGCAAATAAGTATCCCAACTGTGTTGATACCAGATTTAGCCTAATTTACTGGGGCTGCTCAGACTTCATCATCCTAATTATTGCAGCTTTGTGGCAGGCTTAAGAAAGCAGAAAGACAGAATTATCAATTATAAAGTTTCTTATGGTACCGTGTTACTCTACTGTGTGTTCACTAATGCACTCACCAGCAAAAACTTATCCCAAGTTTTTTTCCCTCCTAATTAGCAGAACAAAGGCAGTCAGGACCGTTCTATCATTGCTTCTCATAAGAATGCCAGAGATTTGAAAACACTTTGATTTTTCTTGCTGAGCTAAGTATGATGCATGTATCTTCTGATATAAAATGATACAGCATAACTGATTGGATTCTGATATTTGTGATGCTTCTGTGCAACTGTATTATGGGAGAAGGTGAAAATACCCTACTTCAAAATGGATTGACAAACATATTCGCTGGAGTGAAGATAAAGATTTTGACAGTGAACAAAAAATAAAGGCAAGGCCCTTTATAAACTTGTAACTCTGTAAGATGAAGTACCTTAAAAACATACGTAGTTTTGGTTTTTGTAAAGAGCATAAGCTATAGGTAGAACTGCAAAGATAGATTTGTCACATTAAAAAAAAAAAGTCAGAAAAATAATTCTTGAGGAAAATTTAAATGAATAGAATTTGAACAAGATTGCATTTATCAAGGCTGTAGAGAAGAAGGTTGTAGGATTTATGGTGTTATGTGATTTTATCAAGACATTTAGTTGGATGGAACAGAAAAGTTGAGTCCTAATAATGTCAGGCAGGAAGAGCGTGAAGTTAGATTTGATGGAAAAAATAGAAAAATGAGAACTTGGGAATGGCCAAGCTGTAAGTCTAAACACAGTGATTACTGTTTGTGACGATGAGTTGGGAGAAATGGGGAATGCCTGAAGGCAAAAGTGGAAAGGTATGCTTTGGTAAAATTGTCTTTATTTGGTCGTATGGTTGGACATACACATCAGAGAAAGGGAACATGATTTTAGTTGGGGCTGGCGTGACAAAGCAGGAGGAAAGTGATAGAAGAGATGTGTTCATAGAATCATAGAATAGTAAGGGTTGGAAAGGACCTTAAGATCATCTAGCTCCAACCCCCCTGCCATGGGCAGGGACACCTTGCACTAAACCATGTGGCCCACGGCTCTGTCCAACCTGGCCTTGAACACCGCCAGGGATGGAGCATCCACAACCTCCCTGGACAACCCATTCCAGTGCCTCACCACCCTCACTGTAAAGAACTTCTTCCTTATATCTAATCTAAACTTCCCCTGTTTAAGTTTGAAGCCATTACCCCTTGTCCTACCACTACAGTTCCTAAGGAAGAGTCCCTCCCCAGCATCCTTGTAGACCCTCTTCAGATACTGGAAGGCTGCTATGAGGTCTCCACGCAGCCTTCTCTTCTCCAGGCTGAACAGCCCCAACTCTCTCAGCCTGTCTTCATACGGGAGGTGCTCCAGCCCTCTTATCATTGTCGGGCCATCCTCTGGACTAGCTCCAACAGCGAGTCCAGAGTCAGTGTTGGTCTGAACATAGCAGTTAGTCATGCTAGAGTACGAATTTATTTAAGGAGAAGGTGTACATCTGAACCATTACAGCTTTCTTGAGTGCTGGCAGGTTGTCATCTGTGTCCAAGATGCATGGTCCCGGGGCACCAAGAAATGTCATCAGACACCTGGGGTTTCTGTCATGTCTTTCCGCTGGAGACCTTCATGGTGGAGAAAATGGAAAGGGGTTTGCCTCCTTCCTGTTGCCTGAGTAGCATCAGTTAAGTGGAGTAGGGTAATGAATCATCCTCATAGACCGATCTGTTGTTCCATCATCTGTTCTATATTTGCTGTGATAATCGTGAGTTTGGCAATATTTGGCCTTTCGTTGTTATGCTTAGATATTTTTTTTTGTTTTCTCAGAACCATCTCCTTTCATGGTTTTTGCTCTGACATTAAAACATATCTGTCCACCATGAAAATATAAATATATTTTAGAAATCTTATCTACAAGAAACTAGTTAAACCTTGTGAGAGGAATGATGATGAAAATAAATGCATGACCCATGCAGAACTGGTTTTAGGCTTGTGTTAATCTTAAAAGAATGTTAATACAAAACGTTAAGAAATCAGAGACCAGTCTCCACCTACATAAAGTCCAGGAGCTCCCTGTTGAGCTTTACTTGACCAGCAAGTATAGATGATACGTTATTAAATTGATTTAAACCTTATTATTGGCATTTGGACAAGCATTCAGAGGATGTAAGATTTTTTTTTTTTTAATTTTTTTTTTTTTTAAGGTATTTTAGTACTAAAAGTCTGAGAGTCAAACAGACATTTCTTCTTTTTTTGGCACAACTTTTAGAATTTTTCCCCTGGGAACTGTACATGACAACTGCATTTTCCACATGTGGGTAGAAATGGAAATAATCTTCACAGGTATGGACGCTTGTTAATATTAGTTGAAAGTAAAGATGTGCATAGGGCTTCTGCTCTATAAAGGTGAGAAAACAAATAAGAACAAGTGTTAATTCATGTACACAGAATTTTTTGTGTCTGCACAGCAGGTGAAAATGCTATATTAATGCTGGAAATATCTGTCCTGCTGTGTAGTTTTCCTTCCTTTTTATTACTTCAGTGTTTGGTCTCGTATGAATGCACTATACTTATTTTCATGTTATCATGGCAGACTCCTCTTTGCTTCTAGTTATCCATATAAAGAGATAGAAGCTCTGCACGACCTCAATAAAGTATTCAAATGAAAGACTATATTAAAAATATCTTGGTTTTCACAGTGCAATGTATATTTTACGTACATACGTTTTATTTTTAGTCTAGGTTATTAATTCCACACAAAAATGCTAAATAAAAAGAATGTTGTTACAATGTAATGCCAAACACTTCTAATTATGGAAATGTCAGAAGCAGAGTTCACTCAGAATCTCCATGAGATTAAATTGAAAATTATCTAGACGGTGTAACTCAAAGCATCTAGCACTGCTGAGCACTCTATGTATGAAAACAAATCCCATTATCTTAATATCTGAAGATATATAGCTCATTGCCAGTGCCACTCCCTATTAGCAGGCTGGAGGTCAGTATCTGTGGAACATACGATTAGTGAATACCTCTGGCAAGCCTGATTTAACCGAGTGGTTTAACATTGCAGAAATCTCTCTGGGGCAGGATGAAATTTGGTTCTCCAAGGAAGCACTTAGTTGTCCATAACAACCAGAATTTTCTTCTACTTGCTGCCCCAGACTGGCCTGACCTGTGTTTCAGAAACCATTAGCTGTGGTTGTGGTACCACCACGGAGCTCAGTAATGTGTCTTTGGTCAACGCCTGTTTTCAGAAATGAACTCAAATCTCCATCTGTATGTGTACAGAGGTGAAGATTCTGTGCTTCTGGGGGAGTAACTTCTCAGTGATTAGTCATGTCATCGCTCAAAACTTCAGCTGGATGTCATATCTGAATGAGCCTGTTTTCAGTAAAAAAAGTGTCTTGCCTTGGTATCATGGGAATGCAGCGGCTGTGTCAGAGGCGGTAGTTCAAGAGGAACTTGTACACTGGTGCAGGCTGCTCTGCATGATCCAAGTCATGGTGCTGCCAGGTGTATGATGCTGCATGCTTTACGTGTATTCCCAGTAGTTTTCAGCTGGGTTACTTTATTTTAGTTTTAAAAAGAAGGGAGACTGCTCCAGTGGTGGTCCTGAGGTCGGCTGCAGGCTTGGTGCATGCCTTTCCCGGTGCCTCAGGCTGGTGGTGCTTTCCATCCCTCTGAGATGTTGGCCTGCACAAACATTGCAGGCGTCTAGGACAAGGTCTTGCCCCAGGTTTCTACAGGAAATCCACCACTTGTTATAAAATACACATAATACTACATTATTTTATGTGCTAAGTTTATTAAAGGATTGGATACAGAAATCTCTATGGACAATGCTTCATTTTGTTTGTGTCCAAATTACTAGCTATTTGAAGCATTTGTGTATGAATAATAGTGAAATCCTGGAAACATGTGTTCCAGGGATTTACTCTGTTCTGGTTCTCCATTGGATCTGCAGTTGTCTTAAGACATATGTTGTAGGAATAACTCCTCTCCCCTCCACATCCCCTCTCCCTCCCACATGAGAATAATAAGGAAGAAAACATACAGATTTCTTATTAATTTGATAATTCAGTCTTGCTGGCCACACAAATTCCCAGTCAAACCTTGTCCTTCATGAGGAGTTGAGTGTGATGTATGTTGTGCTCTGCTTTGGTCTGTATATTTGCCTACCTATCCTATTAATGCTATGTTATCCTCTGAGAGAGTTAAGCAAAGCCAGTGTATAAAAGGGGACTAGTTTTTTGAAAAAGGGAAATGAGTGCAGTAAGTGGAAGAAGGGCGAAAGCACATAAAAAATAAGACAAGTATCACATCAGTCATTTTAAGTTACTCTTCCAGACTGCTTTATGTGGCATTCACATTTTTCCAGTGTGTTTTTCTCATAATGCTTTATGTATTTCACTTGACACAGCAGGTACTTGGGGTTTGTACTTTCTTATATGTGAATCAGAAAATGGGCTTTTTATTTAAAATTGTTACTTTTACACCTTTTTATGCAGCAAAGTGGTGAGTTGGTGTACTAATACTTCAAACTGGCAGGTCAGTAAAGCGTGATTGTAGTCAGAACATTGACTGTAAAAGTGACATCATGGAATCCTTTTTCTTTTTCAATGATTCCAGCAAAATGCAGTTTACAAGTTAAGATCTGACTGGGTTTAACTTTTTTCTCCTTCTTCCCTTAACTGCAAACTCTGGCTTCTAAAAATGCATCTGTTTTCTTTCTGTCTCATACATTATTGTTGGTAATAAGGGCTCTACAGTCGGAGCTTACTCTGAGTGCTTCCATTTATTGTGCATCAGGCAGGCAGGCTCCAGTCTGTGCTTCTCTGTGTGTGTTGCCACTGCAGAAATAAAAAGAACAGAAACTTTTTTTAACTACTGTAAGCAAAAATGATGTACAGAGAAGCAGCAAGGGCTGTTTTCATACTAGTACCTCCCTGTTCTTTACAAGAATTTGAAATATATGCTAGGGCCATGTTTATAAGCAACCAGCATGACAAAACCCACCCCAGGGAAAGAGGATCATGTGCTTGAGTTGCATCACAAGGAACGGACAGTGTGGTTGGAAGCCCTCTGAAGGGCTGTCTGAGACATGGGCTGCTGGTTGGGATCCTTTTCCTCAGTTTCCTCATGCAAAGTGCTCAGTGTGATCTGCTGCTGGAGAATTTCCAAGGCTGTGTACAACTTGCCTGGTGCCTTAGGTGCTGGCGAGTTAAAATTGTGTTGGACTGCTCCAAGACACATTTGGGGCTTGCAGTCTTATCCCAAGATGCAGCTTCCACAGACATTCCTCATCTAGGTTCTACTGAGCTAACCTGAAAATGTGTGCTGGTATTTTAAAGTACTTGAGGTGCTTTACAGAGTAATTAAATGAGAAGAGTGGAGATAAATGAAGCAGCACATGTGTGCTCAGTTATAGCTCAAATATAATGAAAACTCACATACTGAAGGATGGGGACACAGCTACACCTTCTGTAAGAAGCCTGCTCTATATTTTTAGCTTGAAAAAAGAGGTCTGTTATAAACTTCAGTGAAATTAATCTTACAAGCAGAAAAAAGCAAGTTGTGCACACTCATGGTCGTCTTTCATTTTGCCATGCATTGTGATACCAGTCACAAACCTGGAAATACATGTATTTGCTATGCTTTTTCCTGGGCAGAGTTTTTTGGGCAAGTTTTACAGTGAATTGAAACCAAAGAATTTTATTCTCCCAGTCTGCTGTCCCATGCACAGATACCCATTACTTGTACAACTTCTTTATCTTACCCTGCTGGTCTTTGGGATTTCATGTTATAACTCCTCAGAAGAGCAGAGCAGTTTGAATGTATACAAGTGTCTTCTGGCTTCCTTCATGGTGGTTCCCTATGAATATTTCCACTGAAATATTCATCCCAAGAATGTAAGATGGCAATACTTTATGTGATGTTTGCATCTTCAGTTTCCCAAGCGCTGCAAAGAAAAATGGAAAGCTGTTTCCCATTGGGTACGTGATTTGGGCGCTGGTGTGATGCATGCTGGAGTAATCTTCAAGACTGTTCCCATGTCAGATGGCCAAAACCATTGAAACTATTGTGCTCCATGGGCCTCACTGAGGTTCCTGCTGGAGTGGTAAGCATGTAAACTAATGGTGACTATACCTCATCAGTTCTGAAGTGCAAGTAGTTTGCATTATGTAATTAAAAGGAACATTTTTTTTTATGAAGCAAGAGGTCAGAGAAATCAATCTCTTGCACGAGTTGGTACATGATACATTGGTTCAGGGAAACATCTTACGTGGCCTGGCACATGCAGGATGCTGTACTGGAGCTGGTTGGGGCAGCCTGTGAATGCTGCGCTGGATCTCGGGGCTTAGCTTGGCTTGTGGTTATGGGCCTGTCAGAGGCAGAACTGTGCCAAAATAGCACTGAAATGTTGCCAGTTCATAGGTGATAGGAAGTGATAGTTGCGCTCTCCAGGTCAATGTTATCTTCATTTTGCTTATTGTGTTTTCAGCATTTTAGAAAAGTTCGTCCTTCAGGTCTTCAGTACACAATGAAATGTTTAATCATTTAAAGTTCAAATTAGGTCTAGAAATGGAAGTAGTCTGGGTCCTGTGGAGAAAACTCGGTGTCTCCAGACAGTATCAATAGCAGCTCTTTAAAGCCAAGCTGGCTCTTGGCTGCCCAGGTGACCTCAGGGCGTCCCTGCAGCTCTGAGTCAGCGGGGAGACTTCAGATTCCTTTCCAGGTTGTTTCTGGAGCTTTCACTGGGCAGCAAAAATGTCACTCAAACCCCTTATAGTTTAATGAAATTGCTGTTCTGCAAAGAATGAGGTAGATGAGGTTGCTTTCAAAATATGTACTTGTTCCTCTTCTGACCTAAAATGTCTGTTTTTTGTTCCCTGATGTCACAGGCCCAAACTTCTTCTTTTCATTGACTTTAGAAGACTGTGATTGTGGTACTGCGTTGGATGCACTGGGGCTGTGTAATTAGCGTCTGAAATCATTGCTTAATAGCATGTTTTCATAAATTTATTTTCCCTTCTGGAAGAAAGTGTTGATATTTTAAGCATTTTAACTGTTCCTGCTTATTTTTTTGCTTCCTTTTATGACATAAAAATTCAGTTTGCTGGTTCATTTTGAGCCTGACTGGAAGGCTAAGTTTGTTTATTTTGGCAGCTTAGTTGTAGACTGGCCAAGAGGAAAATGAAAAACTGTAGCCCGTAGGCATTCTGCATGTGCTTATCTAAGTACTGCTGGAGTAGGGATAACTGTCTCTTTCATAGGAAAGGCAAAAAGTTTGGGAGAAGCCTTACTTATTTATATTTTCTCTCTGTTTGTTTTTTACTGTGTCAATTATGGGCTGCGTTTTGAGGGTGTCAGGTCTGTTGTCAGTATTGGCAGTGGCATAGGCACACCTACAGATAGAAAGCTCAAGGTATGGTCTAAAGTACTTTTGCCCACAAGTTTAAATCAATATTTTAAATATTTGTCTTTTCTTCTTGAAATGTTTTGAAAATAACTTGAGGCTGTATATTTTCTGTTTGAGTCTTAATCTAACAGTGAATCAGAAAACAGTAATAGTTTATGTAGGCTCCTTTTTTGGTGTTCTAATTAAAAAAAGGGCATGCATTCCACCAGATTGGGCACAGCCCTGGTACCCTCAAGACTCCGCACTCTAATTGTAGTCCAGGACAGGCGTTATTGGGTTTTACTGCTCATACACCTCACAGATTTTACCGGTCCCATCAATACCAGGACAGGACACAGGAAGGATGCAGAGGGAGCCCTGCTGCCACCTGTGACTCCTAACACCCCACAGCAGAAGCATCCTCTGCATCCTGGTGTTCTGTGGGTGATGTAAGTGCCATCAACGGTCGCTGAAGTGTAGAGCTTTGCGCCTGGGAGCTGGCAGGTAAGTTAAGGACAGCTAATTCCTGCTTGAATGGGATTTGTAACATCCAGACCATGCAGCATGCTACCATACTGATGGGAGATCCTGAATAGCTGTGTTTTACAAATCCTATGATGCTCTTAATTTGCTTTTACAAGGTGCAGGGGAATAGAGCATTATCATATATTTCACACAGGAATATTTTAAAGATCTGTAATTACGAACTTTCCAACATGCTGTATCACTTTGTGTTGTGCTTTGTGTGCCTTGTGTCACTGGGATCTCTGGGAATTTTTTCTTGCAAGAGATGATAAACGTGCAAAATCCTTATTTCTTAGGACCTGGTAGAATTTCAAATACTATTGCTGTTCTTTTTAAAAAAGATATTAGAGAGGGAGAGAGAAAATGAAGATTGAAAAAGTGAGAGACCTATGTGGTTTTTGGTGATATTTTCATTTGTTTGGTTTCTTTAATACTCCTTGCTAAAAGGCATCTATCCGCTGAGGACTTTGGTATTGTTTTTATCTCATTTCTTTCACAAATAAACTATTCTTTCTGTTATTCTAATCATACATGAACACTTCAGCCTAATAAAATTCTTCCTTGCACATCTGAGAGAAAACCCATATTCGTTTGTTTTGGGAAGGCTGGCGCCACGGCTCTGGTGGATTAGCAGATGAGAAGCTTATTCCAGAGAAACAGATTTTCAGGAAAATTACTTTGACAGAAGACTCTAATTCATGTGACCAGAATTCACATGCTTTAAAAATAATTAGGATAACTGGCTTCAGTTAAAAATAAATACATAAACCAAATCCAACAGTAGATTTGGCTGTTGCTTGGCAGCCTTTCTCTGGCTGTGGGTCTGTCCTGCTGCTGGGGGGAGTGGGGTAAATGCAGGGGGAGAAGGACTTACTGATGGGGGGTGAGAAGCCTTTATTGCCGGGGAAACAAAATTGTCCCTCTCTTTTTAGCTGGTCTTTCAGGAGTGGGGACACAAGCGGCCTCACTGCAGAGGTGCGGTGTCTTGTGGCTGTGCTGCGGGGAGGCTGCAGGTCACAGACCTCATGGGTTTAACCCATGTCTGTGTGTGAGGAACAGTATGAGGGGGCATTAGGGAAATCGGGTATTGAGGTATTGATCACTGGTGGGAGTGAGTGGCTGGGTGCAGGACCCTGGGGTGCAGCTTCTGGTGGCATCACCCGTAAGACATCCCTGCACTGGTACCTCGTGTGCCCCACTGTCAAGTGTTGGTGGCTGGACTGGCAGTGTGATTCCCCAGTTCCCATTAAGGAGAGAAAGTGTCTGTATATTCTTGATGTATCCTTAAATCATTAAAAAGTCTTTGGGGAGGGAAAAGGGGGGAAAAAAACCTCTGGGAGAAGTGATACTTTTGATGGCCTTTATGGCCAATACACAGCACTGAGTATCATTTCCCCCCTTCTTTTAGTCCAATAACAAATTCAAATTGTAGATTTAATGCTGCTTTGCTACTGTAAGTTGTGTGCCTGAGGCAGCACCTTTCCACTGACTCATGTTTTTCCACTCTTAATATGTGTGCGGGGGAAGTGCAAATGACTGAGGGAGCGTTGGGCTTCTGCGCCAGCCTGGGAGGACCTGGCTGAAGGGAAAACAGCTTTACTAGATCTTATTTGGGCCTAACCCTAATTGCATTTCCTTACGCTGCTGGAGCACATTTCTCCCCCTTTTGCCTCTGATCCTATGGCAACAGAACTCACAGGTCATGATTAAATAGCAGCAAAATCTGTTTGTGGTGTTTGATCCACGTGTGCTGTGGCGACAGCTGCATGTGGCAGGAGTTTCCATGTGTGTGCTTTCTTATAAAAGTTTGGGATAAATCAATTTGCAGAAACAGGACAACTCCCAGTTCATTCATGTGTAAACCAGGCTCTGCTGCCATGGTCAGTTGGCGCAGGGCTGGTGATGGGCAGTGAGAGGTGAGGTGGCGTGGGCACTTTGTATGGCTGTGCCACGGGAGCATTGTCACCCTGCCCTGTCCCGGACAGGGATGTCCCAGTGCTGGCGCCTGCTGGGTGCCCGGGCTGGTGGGAAGGTTTATGCGTCAGGTTGTGCTGGTGCTCCCCTGGCCAAGCCCAGCAGGCGATGCCCAAGCCAAGCCTGGTGAGGAATGCACCCAGCTTTTCCCCAAAGGAAACATGAGGAAAACATCTTGTTTTAAGAGAGATATTTAATATGTTTTTCATATTTGGAAAGCAGTTAATGTCTGGGAATGTCCTTTTGCTCCCTAGCCAGCAAGATTAATATTACTTTTGATCTTTTTTTTTTTTTTTGGTAAAAAAATTTAGATTTAAAGTGATTTATCTACAACAAAAGCAACAGCAATTATTTACTCTGTATTAACATTTAAAGTTGTTTCCTTTAAAACATTTTTTTTTGGGAGAGGGTAAAAGTTCTTAAAAAATAAACATGGTTCAAGTTATTTGTAGATTAAAATACTTTATGGAAGGAGAGATGAATTTTAGCATTTGAGCAGTAAACCAGGTAGTCAAGACTTTGAGGAAAACACAAGTGCAGAAAGGAAAAGCAAAAAATGTGCTTTCAACGCATGCAAGCTTATTGCATAGCATGCCTAATGAGGATGCTTGCCTCACTGCACCCAGGTGGGGTTTTGGTCGCTGCCTTGCTGTGCTGCCAGCCCTGTGCTGTGCCATGGGGACATGGGCCAGCTGGTGGGCACAGGCAGGGGTTAGGTGCAGGGCTTGACCAAAGCTGGTGGGATGCACCCGGCCACGGCACGTGGGAAAGCCTCGTCCATTCAAATGGTTTTGAAAAGCGGCAATAAAAGCTCCCCTCAGCAGTGCGTTGTCATGTGTTTTATATAGGATTATGCACAGATAATTCAAGATGTGCTTGAAAAAGTATGTCAGAATTATTTTTGCAGCTTTCTTGACTGCAGAGCTGGAAGTTTCATCTGCCTGGTCCTTAATGCTGTAGTCTGGCTGAGTACTGTGTAATCGCTGAACAGCTCAAGGTCGCAGCATGGGGATGATGGTATACTAATACTTATTAATTGTACTATTGTCCCTTCCAGAGCCAGTAATGGGCACGATGTACAGAGGCTGGGGACGGCCTCTCTCTGTCCAGGGAATGGTGAGCTGCAAATCCAGGCCCAAGCCAGCACTGAGAACAGGCAGCTGCTGGGGCTGTGCACCACTTGCCCCATGCGTCTGGCTGGGACAGTGCTGGTGCCCAGCTGTACTGGAGGGGGAAAAAGAAATGCCTGCTTTGTTTCCTTACTTTTCTCAATGTAAGTGTTTAAAGGTTATTTCAGCTCATGTGCTAACTCTGGGAGTTGTGAGAACTGGCGATCCATCCATCACCTGTGTGAGGGGTTTTGGAGGCGCAGTTGAAAACTGTGGGCATGGAAGGATGGAGGCAGCAGTTGTGGTTGCAGGTCCCATACAGGCAGAAGGATTACACCGCTGTACTGCCAATGAGGTTCTGGCCCAGGCTTTCACAGTTTTTGTACTGATTTTGTACTTAATTTTTCCTAATTTAATTTTTCATAACTTTAGATAACAGGTGAGGGTTTTGTTTGTTATTGTTATAGTTTTATCTTTTAAGACTAAAATCCAGCTTATAGTAATGCTGAAGAACAATTTTATATGGTAAAATTCTGGTAGACAAGAGTCCTTTTTAAGCAGGAGTAAGTTTTCTACAGATGCAGTTCCAGGCACTGAGGTACTTATTTTTCATAAGAACACAATTAAATGCCAATAGATGTTTCCAGCAGCAAACAGGGACGTTTTACTCTATCACAGGTGGTACCAGATGGCCCTTGGGCTGGCACTGCTCATGTGCTCAGTCACCCTGTTGCTGGGGCCTTGTAGGGACTGACATGGTGGTGTGAACATAATTAGTAGGCACGTGAGTTACTTGGGGTGGGTCTGCCCTCAGACAATGCCTTTTATGAATGCTTCTGGTTACTTACAAACCTAAGCATTATATGTAAAAAGGGTTCATTTAACTCAAATTGCATTTAATTTAAAATTGCAATTGTGAGTAAATTCTATTACAGAAGAAAATGTGATTTTTAGGGAAATAAAACTTAATTACATTTAAGGTGATATTTCATCCTCTTTGGTATCAAGCTCTGATAAGTAAATGCTTGATCTTTGGAAAATCTTAACAACATTAGCTTGTGATCTCTATGACCCACTAATGAGGCAAAACACAGTTGCCAAAATTTTGTGTTATTACTATGTGAAAAATACAGACTTCATTGAAAATCAGATACACTCCGAAGAAGTGATTTGTAGGAAAGGGTGTGAAAGCTGCCTGGGGTTGCACATCACAGCCGGCCCACTGAGGGCACCAGCATGAGCTGGGGCTGTGGCGCTCGGGGCTGTGCGACTGGTGGACACAAACCCACCCACAGCTGCAGAGCACTGGGTGGTCAGTGGTTCTCACGGGGAAGTCTGGCCTCTCCCCATCATGCCTGTATCAGCAGCATGAGCGTGTTTCTCCTGGATCACCTGCCTCGGGTGTCTCCTGGGCAGTTGAAGTCAGTTAATGTCCAGCTGAGTGGGTAGCAGAGTCCCGTGGACTGGGATGCACTGGGTTTGGATCTTTGCCTTTTTTGCTACCAGCTTTCTGCCTCTGGCCATGCCATGTCTGATTAATGATAACGTATTCAAAAACAAGACTAACCTATTGAGTCTCTAATGCCTGAATAAGCTAAAAGGGTAACCCCAATTTACTACTTTGCTACTTAGAGAGAACAGAACCGAGTTTTTAATTTTGTATTAAGACTTGGTCTGATAGCACATTATGTACCATATATGTGACTTTCAAAGAAAACATGGTTTATCCCTCCAATTTGATTAAAGCCTGGGATGAGTTACAGAGATTTCCTTTTACTTAACACCTTCCATTATGGTCCTACAGGAGCCATTTGAGTGGAGATACTGCAATGGTCTGATTATCATGCAAAGTCACCCATGTTATTTTCAGCCTTAAAAGCCCGAAGTCATGTGCGTCCACCCAGCTGGGATGGAGACACCAGAAAGCGGTTCTGCAGGACTCGTGTGTGTTAACTCCTGTGAAGCAAACTGCTCGTGCTGGCACTCACCGGGACATTGGCCCTTGTGAGGGTTTGCTGGGGGGTGGCAGGGCAACCATGGCAGCAGGGGGAAGCTGGCCTGGGGCTGACCCACCTTTCCCTCAGTCCCAGGGTTTGGTTCAAACTCAAGAGTGTGTATTGTTCATATGCGCCTGCACCAAAAGCACAGTGTAACACAGACAAAATAAGGATTCAAATTGAAACTGATCCTTAGTTAATTCCTTCTACAAAAACACGCCTAAAGAGATCTTTTATGTTTCTGAAGCCCATGTGTGTTATAGCAATGTGCCTTTCCAAGAAAGTCCAGTATTTCTTGTTTTAATATATGAATAATCTTTTGGGAGTTGATACACAGCCATTATTGGTTTAATGCCTTTCAGTGTTTCAGTAACTGATAGCTTGCTTTAGTTCTTTAAAGCTGAAATTTTTCTTGCCTGGTATCCGTTAAAATATTTCTTTAAATAATTCAGAGTCTGTTGGATTTCTGGATCTTGGTGTGAAAATAATGCCCCTTTAAATTCACCCTTTGTGCATAGCCAAAAAACCCCAAACCACTAAACCTGGTATTTCAAATTCAGTAGGTGATGTGATTATTGTTGAAGAAAGCAGGAAGTAGAAGCCAATTTTGTAGAAAACCGGCCCAGTAGTTTTAAATATATGGATATTTCAAGCTGGAGTACTTGTGGATGAGTACTGGAGTAGTTCTAAGTTGGAAGTTTTTCTGTGATATACATTTAATCAAAAGGCAGCAGGGCTGCATATGAACTCAGTGGCTCCAGGTCCTGGCATGTGTGCATCTGGAGCTAAGTCAGGGATTTTCCACTTCCCATTGCCTATGCTGGGATCACCAGGGCCCTGAGCTGGGCCTCGGGGCCATGATGCAGCTGCTTCCCCGTGTGGTGCTGGGTGGAGGACCTCCTCACTCCCACACCTTTCCCACGCCAAAAGGCCATGGCATGGCAACTCCTCTGGGTTATTTTAGTTTGTGTGCCGCAGGCAATACCTATCTGTACAAAGTGGTGGCAAGATGGACAATATAGGCTAAAATATTCTAAAAAATGCACCATATGTGCAACATCCATGTGAACATTTTAGTTGTTCCTTTTACCCTGCTCTGTCCCTTATGGCAGAGCTCAGTGAGGTGGTGCAGGGAGGCAGCCACTTTCCTCTTACCACTTAGATTGTCTGTGCTTGGTTTCTTGTTCTTGGTGTTAGACAGGAGCCTTGTCGTGGTGGTATTGACATCTTGGCTGGCTGTTGTGCTATTGCTGGGCTTGGGATGGACTCACTCTCAGTTGTGGCGTTTGCACCTCCTTAGTTATTTGGTAATACAGAAAGTTTCTGTGCTTTGTATTCCTGTTGATAACGTCACAAAAATCGGCTGCAAAAAGTCACATGGGGTTGTTCTGTTCTGGATGCATGAGCTCAGTCTTGACTGAAAGAGCTTATAGTTTCCTCTATTGTGGCTGATGCAATTAGGGTTTTTTGGTCTTATTAGAACTATAAGACAAAGTGTTGTGGCCAGAGCAAGACCATTTCTTGAGCCATGACTCATTTCTGGGTATCAAATAGGCCATGACTCACTTGCCACTTTCTGTGTCCTTGGACACAGAGTGCATGATGCTGCATCACTTTCTGATACCATCCTTTATTTGCAAGGCTGCTCTGCTGAACATCGGATGATTCTTATTTGCCTCCTTGAAACTGCCTTGGCATGAGGTTATCCAGGATGAACATATTGATCAGCAGCTCATTCAGATATAGGATAAGTTTTCTTTTTATGGGTGATACTGTGCAGTGCTCTCCAAACTTGACCTCTAGGTTGCGGCAGAGACGTTTTCTGGTGGAATCATCTTTTACTCTGTGCTATCCCCATCCCATACCTGAGCTCCTGGAGTGGTTAGCCCTTGTTATCCACTTGGATTAGCTAGCAGAGTATTTTGATTAATGCAAGCGACTCCTGCAGGGTGACATTTTCTGTTTCAGGATGCTGAGAGTCTAAGCCTTCAGGATCTCCACTTTGATACAGTTATTTGTTCTTTTCATTTTCAGTGTACAAAACATAACTCCACTCGTAATGAGTTTACGCAGCTAAAACTATCCTATTCCTAAAGGAGAAGATCCCATCATCCGTTTTTGTTGTATCTGTATTTGGTGTATTATAACAAATATAACCAGCAGTTCAAAAATCCCCTGTGTTTAGGAATGCTTGTGCTATTTCAGACGGGGTGTTCTCGGCCTCATGCTGCTCATCCACCTCAGGCTTGTTTCTGTTAGGCTTAGGGGTTACTCTCCTGTCACAGTCTTCACTGCCTTGCGCTCCTGATGCAATAGACTGAATGTTTTTTTATACTCAGAAATGCTAGAATATTTTTATTGATCTTGCACAAATATCTCCAGTATTTTACCCACATTCTAATTTTCCATTGAAGTCCTTATTATTATATCTGGAATGCGAATATATTAGGGAACAGGATGGTTCTCTGAAGAATAGTCTATAAATTTCTGTCCTTCCTGAAGTGTCTCAAGGTTTGGCAAGTGGTTCCTCTGAATTTGTAGTTTTTATTTTTAAATTATGCATGTCTCCACTCTTTGCAGGCAGGGAGTCTACCCGTTCCTCCCTAGGTGCTTTGGCACTGCAGATGTGACACTTGTACTTCAAATCCCCAGTGAGCTGAAAAATATATCCTCAAGAGTGCTAAGAGTTGTGAACACTGTAAATAAGAGCAGCAATCACAGAAATATAGGAAACAGATGTTGTGGCTTTTCGTTTAAATTCAGGGACTGTTATGGCAAAATACCTTAGACTTATTAGATATCAAAAGGTGCTACAAACCCGTGCAAACCCATTGGACTTGAATGTTGCTGCCTCAGAGGTGGTGGTTACCAAGCTGGCTCACCATCTGAAGAAACTTGTTATAGATTGTGCTGAATTTGTCCTGAATTTGGTGAAAACATGCTATTCGTGAGTGGCAGATTAGTTGAAGGGAGTATCAGTGAAATCTACTCATCTTCCTTATAGGAATATGCTGCATTTCCAGAAAAGGGAAATGAGACTCTTTTTGGAAAGTTTGGAAACCGCGGCCTCTTAGCGGTCCATGTATAAATTCAGAGTGCCTCTGCCTCTGTATGTGCATCTCTACAGGCTCCTCTGCCAGTGCGCTGGGAAGCATGTGAGTGATGCAAAGAGCAAGAAGGTCCTGAGGGGTGGTAGGTGGTAGGACATGTGTGTGGTCCATGTCAACACCTGTGCTGGAATCTCAATCTCGCAAAATTCATGCTTTTATTCCACCAAGGTCATTACTTTACACCCCTTAAAGTGGCAACAAAGTATGTGCCCTCTCACATTGAGGTCAGGTTAGTGCAATGTTGGAAGAACCTCTACTTTGAAGGTAGGAGGAGAAGAAAGCCTTTCTTGCCACGTAACGTAACTGTAGGGTGCAGGTAATATAACTATAGGGCGCCTAGGTTTGATAAGTTACAGATAGCTTTTGGAATGCCAAGTTGTGGTCAATACTTCGGTGAATATAAGCTATGTGGTTCAGTGATTTTAAGAATAGTTATTGCCACTGTGCTTGGGTGTGAAAATTCATCTTCTGTCACACTCACTACTGTTATAAAGTATATAAACAGCGTTTTTCATCTGCTTTCCATTTACTGTAACATTTTGTTGTCTTTGCCATGGGCATTTAAAACTGAGATGTTCTAAAGAGCCCTGCATGAAATTTTAGAGAAACTGGACCTTTCATCTATGCAACAGCAGGACACCAGATAGATGATCAAGAAAAAAAGAGAAATTGTTTTTGAAGCAATAGGGAAAAAAAATAACAGTAGAAGCAATTATTTTATCAAAGGTTAATTTTCTTTCTTGTTTTTTTTAAAGACATTTCCTCTATTGAAGCTGGCTACCTTCTTATGTATGTTTGATTTGTGGTTTTCCCAAGGTCCAGATGAAAAATGTCAGCTGGAAGATGTGTACTGTTAATAAGCAATCACAATGGCACCAGTGATTTCAGTGAATTTTTGTGATCAGAGAATTGCAAAACTCTAGTTGTCTGTCCTCAAAACAGGCACAGGTTTCTCCTTCATATCTCAGTCTGTTCCTTGACTATGGATAGATTTTCTGAAAGATTAAGGATGGAGGTAGTCTTTGTTTGTTATGTTCTTGCTTCTAGTGAAATAAATTGTGTTCCTCATGATAAGGAGCTAGATTATGATCCATCAATCCCTGTTTTCAGGCCACTGAGCAGTAATCTCCACTCAGATTGCTTTGGCTTGTGTTGGTGACCTGACTCTGAAGTTCAATACCACATTGCTAGTTCCAGGCCCTTTCAACTCACTACGGTTTTTGATTAGTTTTCTTTCTACAGAATTATCTCCTGCCTGTTCCTTCTCACCACACTGGGAGATGTTTCCCCTGAGGTGATGGAAGCTTCTGCTGGAACTCCAGCTGAACCCCACTGGTTGGCTGGGCTGGCACTCACTTGCTCCAGAAGCGCAGGTGAAATAGCTTGAAGTTGCGTTCTGATGGTGTTCCAGTGGGAAGAAAACATATTTCTTCTCTTTGTATGCGTATTGTATGACAAGCTGGGAACAGACTGCAAATATCACTGGGTTCTCCCAGAATTGATTTGGAACAGAAGAAGTTTTTAAAGAGAGAGCAAAGCCACCAGCTGTGACAGCAGAGAGTCACAGGAAGGAAAGTTCTATATGGGCCTGGGACTGACTGCTTGGCTGTTCTTCACTCATATGCTAATAAAAACACTGTTCTGGAGGAGCTATGTTGTCCAGAACATGTAGGACTAAACATCCTGTGTTGGATGGCTTATTTAAGGAGGAGAAAAACTTGGAGAAACCTAAAATATGAATAAACATCTCTCATCTTCCTCAGTTTCAAATACATGTCTATACCTCATATTAATTAAATAGGGTGAATGGGCAGAGAAGGGGTTTTGTACCGCCAGTGTATATTGAAACTGGAATCTTGTTTGAATTAAGATGATGTTTGCTGGGTGAAAGAAATCTATGGAGATATATAAGGCCAAAGCTTCTAGGAGTCCATACTGTCTTTACTGAAAAGCATATTTATATCTTCCAGACTAGTAATTAATCACTTGGTAGGATATTTTGAGACGTGCATTCACAGAAGATCTTTTTGTACTGCCAGCAACCACAAAGCATGGGCACAATTAAAACACTGATTTAATTTATTACATAGAGGCATGGAATGGGAATGTTTCAAGCAATGTTGACAGGCCAGGATTTCAGAACCACCTATATTTTTAAAAATAGAAAACAACTGCTGCTCCTTACAAAAATTAAATTACATTAATAGCAGCTTTCTAATACACTACTTAGAAGGAAAATAAAGTTTTGGCATTAATTAAGATGTGAAGAAACGTATAATTTTTAAAGAGAATACATTTCAAAGTTGTCTGTTTATAAAAATAAGATACTGCCTTTTTTGAAATGCACTTTGAAAGCATGCAGCTCTCTTGAAAAATTGAAAATAATTGCTGAAAAGGTTTTGTATTCTGATAGCTTCTGTAGCTGACCTGAGAAGCCTCCACAGCTCCTCCAGTGCCTTCATGTGCTATTGATACCACTGATGGGACTTGCAGAAACAAGACTTTGACCATGATCCGTTGGTGAGCAGCTGGGGCTATGGGGTGCTGCCTGCAGCCTTGGGCACTGTGCACATACGTACATACACATATGGCAAAAAAGCAGCTGCTTGGCGACTGTAGATTCATAAGACATTATCCATGTGCGTGTTTACAGCTGCCCAGTGTCATGGGATCCCTGCGCTGCTTTAGTACCTGTGTGTTTGAAGGAGAGTCCTCAGCATTTGAGGACTTAGAAGAGTGGAGCAACAGCTTCCTTCTATTTCTGTGCAAGGAATTGCCTGTGTGGGTTAGCAGTGGGCTCCGCAGAACTGCAAAAGCAACTCTTCATCGCAGCTGAGAGAAACAGCCAAGAGCTGCGGGTCTGATCCGGTCGCCCTGGCCTAGCCTGTGCAAATGCAGATGATACAACATCCAATGCAAAACTCATGTCTTGCTCCTGCTCTTTGTAAGTTATTTAAAGGAAGCCACTTTTCTTTATTAAAAAAAAATAAATTAAAAATTCATAAAGCCCGCCACAGCAAAACGTGTAATCCCAGCCACAGACAAAAGATGCTTTTTCTGCAGTGAAAGTTCCTGAGATGTTTACCAATTTCCTTCTCGTTGTTATGACTCTTATTTTTGTTTCTTCCTTTGCTTCAAATATAAAATATAAAGGTCTCATCAAGGCATAAGGTTATGCAGGAGATAAATTAATTATATCTTTAATTTTCTCGGATCCAGTTGGAGCAACTCAAATATTTCAAATGTAGACTATAACTTGTAATATTTTTGTGGTCTTGATTGTTTTAATGTTCTGGAAAATTACATTGTACTGAAACATCAAACGGGGTGAGGTCACAGCTTGGGGCAGGGCTGCATGGTAAGTGGCCACCAGCTCTGTGTCACTACCACCTATCACAAAAAAGCCTGTTTGCTCTCTGGCCCATTAGTAAACTGCTACAGTATAATCTGGACACCATTTATCAAGAAGGTGGACAGCCGTGGATAAGAATAAATCTTTTCTTTCGAGAGTTCTTGACTGTATTTTCCCCTACTCATGGATACGTTTGTGTGATGTCTGCAGCAGAGGTCACCTCACACTTTTTTTCTGGGGTCTGTCTTGCATTTTCATGCCCTGTGGTCATGGAGGGGTGGCCCTGTCCACTGCACATTGCTGGGGGCAGCTGCCAGCAGCGCTTGGTGCATGGTCACCTGCAGTCTGGTGACATGGCACGGGAATGCTGAGAATTACCAGGTTTTTTCTGGAGATGCTTGTAGATATGATGAGCTGGAAGGCCCAGCGTGCCTGCCTGCCCCCATGAAATGCCTCTTGGGCAAAACTGCAGTTGGATCGTCCCTGCAGACCCATGTATTTCTGTGTTGTGCAATGAGTAACAGCACTTGAACATGTGAAGGACGCCCAATGTTCCCCATCGGCAATGTTTTCTGTTTTTCTACCAGGAACTGCTCTCTGCCCGCATATGCAAAAAGATGATGAGACAAGTTCCAGGTAAGCTATTACTCAGCTTTTCATTTGACATTGTGCAAGTATCCTCCTTTCCAGCTTGAGAAATATCACTTGTTTTGAAAGGTATTATCATGTGTCATCTTAGTGATCTGTGAACTAACAGAAACATGCTTCCATATAAGGTTACTTTTATGACCATAAAAAAGTTTAATTGTGTGATTGTTGCTTTGAGATATTTTGATCTGTGTCTGTTGTGGAGACTGTTTTCTCTTTGAGTTATCTGTCACTTTTGGCATGACTAAAGAGAAATTTGCTGGTGCAGCCCTTTCACACAGGGCCTGGAGGATGCTGCGTAGGATTAGAGTTGTATGATCGCTCTTTGCCTCTGCAAATGCTTCTGGCATATTGTCTATTTCTTGGCCTGACACTTGGAGAAGGGCACTGAAACAGTGAAAATCCACGAAGGTGACTAAATAAGTGGAAAATTTCTAATGATGACAGATGAAAAAAAAAAAAAAGAAAATCAAGCCTCCTATGTTATCAAAAAGGCACTTACGAGGTGACTTGAACGCGGTCGGTAAGTGCCTACACAGGTAAAAGGAATTTGCGGATAGAGAGCTCTTAAAAGGAGCAAGAAAAAAGTATAATGAGATTTAGTGAACTGAATTAAAGGTAAGCAAAAAATGTGACTAGAAATAATGTACATGTTAATCAGGCAAGGTGATTAATCGCTGGAACAACTTAATAGCCATTATGGTGGATATTTTAATATCAAGATTGGATGATTTTCTAAAACCTGCAGTTCAAGTGCAACTATTGAGCTTTAAACTGGAAGTAATACAGAAAATTCTGGTGGCCTGTATTATGCAAAGTGTCAGATCAAATCATCACATTATCTTGAGTCCTATGAATTAACAAGGCACTTTTGTTTCTGAATAAACGCGACCTCTAATAATTTCCTGTTTCTTGAATAATTCAGCAGTCCTACTATCCCCTGGTTTTGAGATGACGTTTTCTTCCATCACTGTGAATTGTCTGAGCGTAGGATTTCTCCAGTGGCGATCCAAAGTATAGAAAATAAATGATAATGCAACAAGCTGTCAGAAAAAAATCCTTGATGCTTCCACCTAAAAAGGTGTATCTGTATCTGTTCTTTCTTAAATCTCCTGTGCTTTATGTGACTGTGGCACCCCACGTCAAGCATGTTGTTATGCAAGGCTGGAGTGACAATCCCAGCTTTAATTTTGTTGCCTTTGGTGCATGTCACAACATTAGCGTTGTCTGTTCCATTATTTGATGTTTACCATACCTATGTATGTACGTCGTATCAATTTAATGATAGGGAGCAATGATGGAATAAACTGCAAGGAACTGAGAGAAGTGACAAAGGAGATATAAAGGGTTTTCATTTTAATAAACCACACACTAACACGTACTGTTAAAAAAATACTCCTCTTACTGAAATACGATGCAATACAGGGTGAATACAATGAATTATGGGCACAAAGATATAACACCAAAGAGTGCCTGGACTGTCATCCTCAATCAGAGGCATACCTTTTGGAAATGACTTTGAAGGTTATCTTGGAATAGCTTTCAAAATTGAGTTTACATTTCAAGTGCAGAGGAATTGATGGATAGATGGTAGTCAAGGAAATTAAATGTGGGTGACCATCTGCATGAGCAGAGATTTTTATACAGGATAACACCTGACCTATTTATTTTTATCATAAAGTGATTACATATTGTGCCCAGAGTTCTGTAATGATGATAAACACAGTAGAGCTTTGTTTCTTCCAAACAAGATCTCCATCAGTCTCGTCCTGTAAACAAGATTCACTTGCTGAGAAATTGGTACATGATATATTTTCACATCCTCAGAAAGCAGGATGCAAGTCTCCATTAGGGTGGTGAAGCCAGTCAACCTAAATTCTATTCTTCATGAGGGGAAATGAGCCACAACTTCTCATCTTCACCATTCTTTCCATGGGAAGGTCTTGCCAAAATACCTTTGCTACATCCCAGATTCCATTGTAAATCCCAGATTCCATTTGGGATCTACATAGCAATTCCCATCTTGGCCAATGTGCTGATGGGATGATTCACTTTGGTTGAAATAGGAGATGACTGTTTCCACAGGCGACTGGTGATAATGGGATCAGCCAAGCCTTGCCATTGTGGTTCTCTGAGTTGTCAGATATGCAGGACTTGGGTCATCCTGTGTGTGCTGCTGGACATAATCCAACTGTGCAAATCCCAAGGTCAGAGGAGAAGTGATGGGGGACTGGCAGAAGATGTTGTGGTGAGGGGCTTTGGGCATGGCTGTGGTGGTGGAGCTGTCCCCAGTGCATGCCTCTGGACTTGCTATGGCATACTCTAGCCTTCGCACTGCCCTGCCCTTCTCACATCTGCAAATGTTGTGGTAACATGTTTCTCCGTTAAATCTGAAAACTGACAAAGACTCCTAATTCTTTTTAATACCTACAGAAAATTGCAGTGGCGTTTATTGTATATGTTGGTGTTTTCTGAAAACAGCTTACTCAGATGCTGTCTTCACTTTGCTTTGCTTGTATTTATTTTCTCTCCTCTTTCAGATTTTCCTATTTACTTTCCCGTTCCTTTCCTTTTGCACATATTACATTTAAGCA
Organism: Strigops habroptila; assembly: GCF_004027225.2. Classification (NCBI taxonomy): domain Eukaryota; kingdom Metazoa; phylum Chordata; class Aves; order Psittaciformes; family Psittacidae; genus Strigops; species Strigops habroptila. The sequence continues at coordinate 1,952,068 of NC_044302.2, read as the reverse complement.
AATACACTTAGTTGCATGGGTTAGTTTGGTTTTTTGTGACAGAGGATCTAGCTGTTTGTATATTATTCAGATATTTTTCTTTGCATATTCTATTTATTTTCTTCTGCCCAAACGATGACCTGGTGTAGATAAGAACCCAGGTTCTGCTTGTTTTGCAGCCTGCCAAACGCATCCATGTTTAATCTGCACAGGTCCTCCTACAGGAACACATTTATTTAAATAGTTGAATTAAAAACTAATGTGGTATGGTGTTTGTGTATGTTAAATGCACTATTAACTTGGTCTCACTAGTGCTGTGCTGAATGCACCCCTCTCTCCCTGTCCCTTTGCCTCCCTGTTTCAAGCCCACCTCCAGCACTGCTGTTCAGCTCCTTGTTTCAGCCTCAGCCTGGTCCTCACTGGTGCCGAGGTGAGCCCAGGCTCGCTGCAGTGAACAGGAGAAGCTTGTGGTGATGTCAAATGCCCAAAGATTTCATGCTGGCAGTGCTGGAGTTCTGCTACAGCAGAAAATAACGAAAGGCTGCTCCAGCACGGCCTTTGCAGTGACAGCCTAGTCAAATCTGATGGGAAGGAATGAGTGAATGAAGCAATGGTGCTTTAATTTGAAGATCAATTGAATGTGATAAAAATAATAAAAAGTAAAAAACCTCTATAAACATATTGGACTTTTCAGAGCAAATCTGTCTGCAGCTTAAGGCTATTTAAAATAACATGTACAGAGATTTTTACATTGGAATTTGAAGGACTCCTTCATTTGTGAACTGACCAGATACATTTAAAAAAATGTACAAGAAACCACAAACAGATTTTCAAACCTGTTCCAGGACAAGTAAAATTTTGGTATGATTTACAGTATTCCTGGTGGGAATACTTCACAGTGCAAGTCTCTGTTTCTTCTGAGACTTTAAGAGGCATTTGTTATACACGTTTCCGTGTTTTAAGAAGCAGGTATTATTCCATGTACTGGTACCAAATGGTTTTGCCCTGAAATGGGAAGAGTTTTATTGCGCTGTTGATGTCAGGGTCAGGAGGCCAGGGGACACCTGTTTGTTTGGCTCTCGGTAAGAACTCTATCCATTGACATTTCTTTAGATTTATTCACACACTGGAAATTGCAGATGGCAGTTTCTCTTTCTTTTGAGATTCATGGTTTGCAAAGTTTTTTTTCTTAATGAGCTGTTAATTCATAACAGTATTCACTACTGATGTAAAATAGAAGGCTGCTGCTTTCCAAGCTGGTTTGCATTGTGCTGCAGTTTGCAATTTTTAAAAGAAAAGGATTTATTTCCTTCTCAGATTTCTTTTTCAGATCTCAAAATTTCCTGAAGAAGAATTTTTCAAGTTGTTTCTGGTTAATATTTGCACAAATGTGTGCAACATCTGACTGGAAGGAATTGTGTGTGAGTTGTTGCATTTTGTTGCATAAATGTATCGTCTTTTATACAACCTCCCCGATCTGCATCTCCTACAGCCCACAGTGGTGTCCACCACATTGATACAGGCACAGCACAACTTCATTCTGCTCCCATCTTGACTTGCTCTGAAAACTCCTTGGTGCTCTGATGCATAAACTCACAGACGCAGGAAGCTTCTGTTTGAACTGCCTTTTGGTGTAAAATAATGAACTATTTAAAAATTATAACATTTTGTCAATATTGTTATGCTTTTGCATTGTTTTATGATTTCAAACTAGAGAGAGAAGTGATGGTGGGAGCACATACCCCTCTGCTTCCCTGTAGGCACTCTAGGAAGCTTTCTGGTGCACATGCAGGTTTGAGGCAGCATGAGGATGATTATAATATTTTTTCATTGCTTGGCAAGTTGAGAGACTGCACAAAAGGCAAGGCTCTCCCTCTCTTGTTGGTTTAATGAAAGCTTTGGGTACAATATGGTGGGCATTGGAGGATTATAGAAACCAAAGGAAGTTCAGTGGAAGGATGTTGCCGCTGCCCTCGTGATAGCATCTCGATGCAAGAGGTGCACAATGGAGTTAAAACTGATGGTATGTTATCCAGAGCGCTGAGGATAAGTCCAAGTGCTGGCCCATGTAGATTTGTCTGAGTTTTAGACATTTAAGTGATGTTAGACAAAACGACTTGTGACTTCAAAGTGAGCTTGAATGGTTTGCTTTTTCACTGCTGGTAATTCAACATCTTCAACGTGTGCACAAACAGATTGTGCATGGAGTGAACAAACTGTGCAAGAGCTGAAGTGCATGAGTACCTGTGCTGTGCTTAGTTCTGGGTAGGGGGCTGGGTTTGGCAGCCACCTGCCTTGCCCTTGCAGTCAGCGTTCATAGTAAAATCTCAGTTTTGAAAAGCAGGATGGGAGGAAGCACAAACACATGTGGAAAGCTGGCAGGCAGAGGCGGGCAGCCCGCACCCGCTGGAGGTGAAGGCAGTGCCCTTGCACTGCTTGGAACATGTTCAGTAAAATGTGGAGAAGTTGTGAAGAGCCACAAAAATGAAGAGAAGGAGCTTGTGTCTGAGGAGGGGAGAAGGTGGCTAATGGAAGGCTGTGGAGATGTGTGATACGCTCCAGGTGATTGATGGGGAAATTATCTTTGCAGTAACACTCCTGACAAGCTGTGAACAGAGCAAGAGTACATTTGTCAAGGACAGAGAAGAGGATGCTGAAGTGATTGAGAAATGTCTTTCTTCTTAAGACTAGGAATTTAAGGCAGCACTCCACTTGAAATTCACTCTGGCTGTGTGGGATGCCCCTTACTTTTGAGTTACTTGGGTTTTGTCCCATAAAAATGTATGAACTTTAATTACAAATGGCAGTGTATGGCTGTTACAGACCTTTTGTTTGCTTCTAAAACATCCCTCTGCTCTATCCAGACTGGGATGTTGTGGTCTCCTGGAGGCTCACACGGTGCTTTTTGTTCTTGTGTATTTTGTTACTGTAGGAGTAAAGTGGACAAATATTATTTGCTGCTGCAAATATTCAATATCTAGCAAAGCCTGGCAAAACAAGTTGGAATTATGAGCACTCCCAATCGTGCTTGGTAGTCAGCTACAACAGAGAGCTATCACGCCTAATCTTTCATTTTTTTCTGCTCAAACATTTTATTCCATTTTACTTCTGAGTAATACTAAACATCTAAATAGTTTCACGAAGTACGTTCTTCAGTGGTGTAGAAATAAAACTGAAATGAGAAATTATCACTCAAAGAAAGCACTGATTTGGTAACTGTAGTGGGGGCCAAGCTGTGGCTGGTAAGAGAAGGTGTGTGACGAATGTTTTGTGACGGGGGCTTGGAGTTCATATTCTTATTGCTCACACCAGTGGCTAGAAAAGAAACATCCGATCCCATCACCAAGGAATGTCAGGATGCTGCAATCAACACGCATGCAGCAGGTGCCCGAGCCAGCCGCTGACACCAGCTCAGTTTTCCTAGCAGCTGGAAAATGAATAATAGGGAAGCGGTGGCTGTACCTGCAGGGTACTGCTCCATCGCCGCGGGAGGGCACCCGCATCCCCAGGGCCACAAAACCGGGGGAGTGCCTGTTCAGACATCAAAGATGAATATAAATAGGAAAGAAGCCAGAGATAAAAAGGATCATAAGGCTGAAACAGTCCACAGAGATATTACATGTTTATAGTGGGGTCTGTGGGAATAATGGGTATTTATAAATGAGTTCAAGGGGATAATGTGTATTGAAATATGAGTCCAGAGGGAGAGTACGTATTCAAAAACTATCTACTGTATATAGCATAATAATCCCAGTATTTCATAAACTCGTAGGAAAGTATTAAATAAAAATAAATTACAAATGTCTGTGGCTTGATTGCAAATCATTTCAGAGAAAAGGGGAAAAAAAAATCCTTTGTGAAATGTGGAAACCATCTTGTGTTAAACAGCACCAGAAAAAAAATTATAATTGTAAAAAGTAAATGTCAGTTATAGTTATTACAGTGGCCATGTTGTTTCCAATAACAATTTGGCATTTTATTTAGTCTGTAACAATCTACAATTTAAATTTAAAATAAAGATTTTTCTTTTATTTCCCTCTGAAGTTGTGTGCCAAGCACAGCAGAGCAGAATGTAACATCTGTTGATGATTAAAACAAGCTTTCCTATGGGCCCTGAATACAAAGTAAACATGGATTTTATCCATAGTCAACAGCATTTACAAATGTAAAGGGAGGAAGCTACTGAGTTTTTGAAGAATGAGCTGTGAGAGAGGAAATATAAGTATGGGGACGGCAGATGGCGATAATTAGTTCCATATCGTGAAAGGCTTCTATTACAAAATAAAGAGGACAGAGTCCTGTATTATGCCGCTGTTTTATTAAAGCGCCCTTTATTTGCTATGATTCCCCCTCTCCAAGCGGTGCTGTTACTTGCTGGCCCAGTCTCACCCTGGAATGGGTGAGCACACTGGTGTCCATGGACCTGGTGCTGGCACTGAGCACAGCCACTCAGATACTTTCCTAGCTTTTCCGCACATAGCACTAGAAACGCTTTGCTGGCAGTAGGCAAAATTTGGGGAGAATTTATTATGTGGACCTATAGGCTAGTAATCTTGTGTTTTATTCTGTTTTAATTTAGATTTAAGGGCCAGGGTATCAAAGGTGAAAGGCTGCTCTACGTTGGTGGTGGCCCTTGTCTCCTACTTTGCCCTGTTCAATCATGTGTCGCGTGATTCCCACCTCGGTGTTCAGCTGTCGTCACTAAGAGCTACTTCCCTTTCTCTCTTACCAAGACAAATGCATCTTTGCACTTCTAGTCCATGTGTTTCTTGTATGGTTTATCTGCGTTTGCTATGTTACTCAGTTTCACCATATTAAAGAGCTAATTATTACTGCTGGAATAGTTTCATTTTGTAGGGCTTCACTCAGCCTGTTTGCCTTGTTTTATCTTGCTTTGATTTTTCGCAGTTCTCCTTAATGTAGAGTACCTTAAGTGAAGTGTCAAAATGAAAATCCTATTTACTGAGATTTCTCTGCTTCCCAGGGAGAGGACAAACCTCCTCCAGCTCCCAGGGTGCATGAGCCAACCCTGACCTTGCACAAAGGGTGTTTTTGACTCTTCTTTCAGTTCTGGGCTGGTTTCGTTTTGCAACAAAAGCCAGGCTTTTCTTTTTCTTTCTTTCTTTTTTTTTTTTTTTCCTGACAGCGTTTTGTAGTGTTCCAGTTCATATGTTATTTTGGAATTCATTTCAGTTTTTAATTGAAATTTCTTCTTTCCTCACTTCCACCCTCCTTCAATTTTCTTTCCAACTGGAAGCTGTTATAACCGAACTCTCAGCACAGGCACCCGTGGAAGTGCCTTTGTTGCCCTGCACAAACACAGAGTGTTAATCTGGTACTCGCTCTCTGGTTGTGATTTTTTTGTTGTTGTTTCTTTTTCTTTCCTTCCGTCATTTTATAATTACCCGAGGTGGTAACAGCTCTTAAGAGCCTCGTCTGTCACCCTGGAACCAAATGCTTTTCATTGAAAATTAAGGAGAGGCTTCAAAAGTTTGAGTTCTTTCAGCAATGAAATATAACAGCCCTCCAGTAGAAAGAGTATTTTGATGATGGATCCCATTACACTGAGTAATGTAGGATGTAAGTATGCTTTTGTGGCTAAGAGGAAACATAAAGACTGGAGGCTTTTATTTGCTTTCAAAGACAGCGAGTGCTGCCTCGCCTGGAGAAGGCACCATGCGACTTGCAGGGGCTTTGTCAAGGTGCACAGAGCCCAAGAGCCGAGCCACCAGCCCTGCTGTTCTCCCAGATGTTCATGAAACTATCTCCTTAAGCAGCACATCTGGACTGCTGCTGACTATTGCAGTGACAGCGAGAAGGTGCTGAGCAAGGAGGTGGTTATTACTGGATTGAAAAGGAGGCAATTTATTCAGATGATATGAAAAACATGCATTAAATGTAAATTTAAAATGCAAAAAGAAAAACTGCATGGAATTCAAAAATTACTTTTAAATTGCTGAAAGAACGTATGGGAAGAGTTTTAGGCAAAATAAAACTAGATCAAACCAAAATAAGAGTCCAGATCTGCTGAGACATATGTTTTGGGCAGAGTTTTCCTAAACTCATAGCTTTAGCAAACTCTTCAGGTAACAGATATCATACTTAAATGTCCAACTTCAAAGAGAAATGACTGCAGAAGCAGCCTTGCTTTTATTTTTAATTAAAAATTTGAAAGCATTACCTGGGTGGACCCCAAAAGTTAAAAAGCAGAAGGCAAATAAAATGTTATGTCTTTTAATGTCTTTGAAGTTGAATTTTACAATTGCTGGATCCTGTTTTCTTGGGGTTTCTTTACATGTTTGTGGGTGGGTGTCCTGCATCAGGCTGGTGTGGAGGGGATGGGTGAAGCAGTGGAGATTGTAGAGGTGCCCCCAGAGCAAGGCCCTCATCAGGGACTGGAGCTGGAAGCAGCTCCCACCTCCTCTGTGGGGCTGGTACTGGATCTTTCAGGAGCCAGATCCCAGTCCTTCCCCTTTAGGACCCATGTGACGTCCTAAAGTGCACTCTTGCACTTCGGCAATTAGTCATTGATCATGCTTTGTGGCTGTGTGTGTGGTAGCACCATAACTGTACTTGCAGCAGTGTTTTGTAGTTAACTTTATAGGAAACTTAGCCCCCCGGCTTCCTACATCACACTGTATCGCATATCCCTAAAGCAGTCCGTGTATGAGATCAGATAATTTAGAAATAGACCCCTGATGTTTGAGTGGACGCAATGAAAGTGCCATGGTTTAAATGACTGTGATCTTGCAGCATGAGAAAACACTCTTCCTCTTAAAAAAGAGAACACTCAAACCCCACCCCAAAACAACCCTTGCCAGCTCTTGCCCTTTGGGAAGGACAAGGCGAGTCGTGGCATCCAATGTGTGATGTTAGAAGGGACCTTGGCTTTCTCCCAGCTTTCACTGTTTTCCAGGCGATAACGGCTTTGGAGGCCCCAAAGAGTCCTGGAGCCCTTCCAGCAGATGATTATACTGCATCTGCTGGCCCATAAGTGAGGCTGCTGGAGAGCCAAGTGCCAGCCCAGGCCACTCTGTCATGTTATGGAGTGCTACCAGAAGGCCACCAGACTAGCTCTGTCTTTCCTTTTAAATAAGCAGCTTAATCATTCTCTGCCTGTAATTAAAATTTTGAGTTGGTCACATGTGTTGTAAATCTGCACATGGAGAACTTATTTAACTAATAAAAATTAGCCTTAAGTTGTGTTTACCTGAGCAACTGGAAACTAAACTCTCCGGATACATCAGCTCCACTCTCCTACAGGCGAGTATAAGGAAGCTGGTGCAGAAGCTAGCCAAGGGCCAGCCTCAATCCCCTTTAATAAAAGCCATTTTTTCAGCTTCTGTGCAATTTGGAGCCTGGCCATAACATTGGATGGGAACACCTTATAACACTTACAGATGATCTCCTGCTTTCAATGGATCGAGGCCAAACTTCTGTTCAGCTTTGTTGTTTTCTCCACAGAATTGGCCGCTGTGGTTTATGAAGCATTTCTGGTCCAAGGGGCAGTAGATATGCTAGCAGTGGCTGTAAGGAGTGTCTCCACCACGTATGCTCTTTGTGTGGATGGTTTTACTATTCCCCTTAGCCATCTTGCTCGCACTGCAAGGACTGGTAAAATGAACTCGCGTGCCAACACTGTGATAATAGTAAAATTTTCTTATGTTTTGCCATGCATTTCTATCAGTGGTGTGACCCAGTACCCCAAGGTCTACTTCAGAAGATCAACACAAGTGAAGGACGGAGCTTGTTGCCCTCAAACCAACGTGATGTAGCTTACTGTGGTAGCAAGGGTCTAGCTGGAACCCGCGTGGTGCCTGGTGGCTGTATCTCTGCCCCTCTGCTGCGGACAGTCATCTGCTGTAGTACTGGGGCAGGGAAAGCCCTGGGAAGTGTTTGCTGCATGGTGCAGCCCTGTTTGCCCAAAGGCTCTGTCTCAGAATCAGTCAATTCAGACAACACTATGAAACCTAAAAAAATCAATGTTTGCTCAACAAGACTCTGTACAAAACATTTGTGACTTGAGTTAATTTTATTCCCATCCTCTAATATTTTATTGATCAAACCCTACATTAACTTTCATTACTTTCTGCTGAGGATTGATGTCAGGTTAAGCAACCTATAGTTACATGTCTTGCTTGCTTTGTGAGAGTATGGATACAGTCCACGCTCTTCCAGTGTTCTGCAATTTCCCTGCTATATTAACTTTTTTCAGTTCATATTGACAGGTTAGTGAGCTCTCCTGGCAACTCTTTCATGGCTTAGTAGGACAAGGCATCCAGAGACCATCAGCTTTCAGACTGTTTAATACTACCCATGGGTAGAAATAAACTCAGACTAGTTCATTGTCTTCATCTGATGTATGCTGTCTGTGTCGTTCCTAACAAAATGTTTATTGAGTTTGTACTAGTCTGTTTTGTATCCTTATTAATAATACAATCTCCACTGAATAATAAACCAGTTCTTGGAATTTCTTTTGGTCATGATATGCCTAAAATACTCTTTCTTAGCTTGGCCAGCCCAGATTTAGACATCTGCTGCCTTCTGTCAGTGATCTACACCTCAAAACTGTCCAAAATACTGTCCTTAGCTTGGCCAGCCCAGATTTAGACATCTGCTGCCTTCTGTCAGTGATCTACACCTCAAAACATCTGTATTGATTACAAAAATCTGTATTGATTCCTCCTTCTTTTCCCTCCCCATAACACAGATGAAGTTGGTCTGGGGCTCTCATTGGAAAAGGCCGTTCGGAGATGCTGACAGACCGTGATGGCAAGTAGATGTGGAGGTTTGCTCCTACCCATGTCCAGGGTCTGCTCACAGGACTCACTACCCCAAGAGCCCCATTCTCTCCTCAAGGTGTTCAGTAGCCTGGGATTGGGCATCTCAGAAGGTCTTATAAAAAGGGCAATAGTCAACAGTTTCTCCCTTTAGCCACTCGTTGCAAGACTAAAGTTAATTTCTGAAAAATAGAGACTTCTTGTGGTTGAGCCCAAGTTGGGACAGACTGCTAGGAAACAGAGAGCATTCGCTTTCTTCTGCTCCATGTTCAGGCAAAACTTCTGCAGTCTTGTGTTCACTACTTCTGCAGTCAATGCAGTCTCCAGAACAAATAATTGTATGACCACTTGCCAAAAACTTGCCTTCCTGCAAGTTTAAAATACTCAGATGTTGACAGCTTTTGAGGTTTTGTTGTTTGTGTAACTCAGATGGTCTGCATGGTACATTAAAACAGGTATGCGGGCAAGATTTCTCCCTTGCATTTTTTGGTTTGATTTTTTTAACAGATTGTCAAGATGGCAATCTTCTTTTGGATTATTTTTTTCTTTTGCTACACTTAAAATAAAATGCCCACCTTTAGGTTGCTCTGAAATTTTCTTTTTGAATGTCTAAAAGAGCAGTGCTCAGACAATTTACAGATAAGATAATAAAGAACTATCACAGCCTGAAATTCGTGGGTTAAATGTGCTGGCTTCCTTCTGATCTGGACAAAACCCACAGGCACTGCTCAGAATAGGGCATGCATATCTCCTGAACACTGGCTGTCATTTTGTGAAGATTGCTAGGCTTAGCCAAAAACAGGGGACTATTACACGATCAACTTTCCATCAGGATGCCAAAGTTTCTTGAGTGCTTTTTGGTAGGGAGAAAAATGCTGCGTCATAAAACTGAGAGGCAGGTTCAAAGCAGCCCCATAGATGTGGGATTCATAGGAAATGGCTTTGACCTAAATCATTAAGTGATTGCAGTAGATATGGCAGGAAGAGAGGAGTAATGTTTCCTGCACGTGCCTTCCCCGTCTTCAAACAATTCCCAACAACAATAGCAGCAAAAGTGCCCGTTCAGTCTTTAGAATGTGCCCCGGGAGCTGAGAACTGTAACCTTGCTGGACAGTGGAAATTGCGGATGCATTAACATTACAGGTAATAGGATTCTTCAAAAGTCACTCCCAGCTTTTCACCCATGAAAGGGAGTGGGTGTGAGGAAGGTGGTACATTCTCTGAGGCAGATTTGAGTAAATCAGCACTTGTCTTCTCAGAGACTCGTGCTTAAAAAGTTAATTCTGGTGGTACAGGTGGAAGCTCTGTCTACCAAATGGAAAACTCAACAAAAGGCTTAATACCAAGATCAGCAATAAAGCCAAAATACTTAACCTTGTGGTGGTGGGTTGTTTGCAGCCATGTGGCTAGTCCTGAATTAATTCTATGCATTTCCTTTAATAACTTAATAACTTGAGAGATGAAATAAACATCATCAGATTAACTTTGGAGAATGATGAGTAGTGAGGGGTTTTCTACAGCTATAATACCAGGTTATTTATAGAAGTTAGAAGCAGGAAGGGGAAAAGTGAAATTCAGCTTTGAAAAATACAGATGATATAGCTGCTTGTGTATGAAAGTACTAATCCATCACAGGTATATTCAGTAGGGAAGAACCTGAGTGGTAACAATGGTAAAAGATGTTTCAGTGTAACAACAGACAGCAAATTAGACGCAAGTTTGCAGTGTCATATAGGAAAAATGAACAGTATAGATCTGGACTGCCTGCACTAAACCTTCATGTTAAAGAGCAGGAAAATAATAGTGACCCTCAGACTGACCCGTGGCTGCAGGTGGGAAATCATGCTCTGTTCTGGCACCATGTCACTGGCTTTCTGTTAACAAACTGGAACAAGTTCGCAGAAAAGCAACAAAGAGAACTGGGGACCTGGAAGAATTGACTCATGAGAAGAGATTAAGAGAGGTAAATTTTTGCAGCTTGACTAAGCAGTGACTAAGCAGCCACATCAGCGCACAAGAATGTCCATGGCTGTGAGCAATGATGGAAAGATCTGTTATCCAGGAGGATGCCCATCTGACAAACCGAACATGAGGGGCTGAATTTAACGAAAGAGATTTTTAGGCAATAGTAGGAAAAAAAGCAACCAATAATGAAATTTTAAGACTAAGCTGAAGTCTCAAAAATGGGTGAAAACTCAGTTAGTAGGGAGTTTTAAAGCAACATTAGGTAACAGCAGAGTATGTAATACTGATAAAAGCTCGATGTTGCTGCGATGTCCACAGCTGTTTGATGTTCTCACTGTTCCCAAATGCCAAATATGCAGAGATTCCTGAGGGCACCTGGTGTTGCATAGGCGCAAGCTTAACATTTTTATCTTGAGAAATCTGTATGCATGAATGAAAATTACCTTTGCAGCTCTCAGGATCCTCACTTACTTAGTTAATCATGCCTTGAATCTCTACTGCAGCACCCACCATATGGGTCTTTAAGATGGTTAGACCATAATTTTACATGCCAGGCCCAGATGCTGGGCAGCACCAACAACTTGTCTCTGAAATAACTTCCAGACTGTCACAAATGTGGTCAGCCTGTGTGGAGAGTGGTGCTGGAGAGTAGTCCTGGCTCCTCAGGAAGTTTCTGTTTGACTTGACCCATCACAAGCGATGAGGCTGTAGAAGTAAATACTGCACATCTGGTAGCCTGCTCCAGGGCAGCGTTGAGTTGTCTGGTGTAAAATAAAGCCAAATGCTTATAAACTTGCAAGACTGCATTGATAAAACACCAAGATATCAAAATGTATTAATGTGGCTTTTGCTCAGCGTTGGCCTCGATGCCTGTAGCAGGTAAATTGCTTTTGGGCATCAGCGCAGCAGGACCAAGGCTGCCCGAAAGGTGTCGTTGCAGGAGCTCATGGGTGACGACAGCGTTCGCACCATGGGTCCTGGTGTAGTACCATCGAGGAACAACTGATCTTTTGCACTGCACTTGGTCATTGGTTTAGGGTATCTGTATGATAAACAGGAGGGAAAACATCTCCACAGAGTGCCATCGAACTCTAAACTGATGAGATAGAGATGGTGATAAAAGTAGTTTCTGCATTTGTTTTATTTCAGGCTGTTAACTAAATAAAACAGTATTGAGATACATAATGGAAGAGTTTCCTTTTCCAGTACAGGAGAAGATAGAAGCATCTCTGTACAAGAAACTAACGCCAAGTTTGCCTTAAAACAGACACTGGAGAGTCTGTGGAGCGTCTGAGGGGTGTGGAGGCTCTATGCTGCCCTGCTTTTCAGCAACTACAGGAGTGAGCTTTGGTATTCCTAACCTTGTTTTGGCATGTGCAGCATGATGAAACTGCCAGTTCAGAGTTTAGCTGGTCAAAAAGAGAGAAAGGGTCATTTGAAACGGAGGTTAGAGCATGGAGCTTTTTCCACGGTGTGGATCCTTTACTTGGGTCTCAGGAGTGGGTTTTCCCATGCCAGGTTTTCCCGTGTCCATGGCCGGCACTCAGTATCTCTTGGATTCATGGTGGTCAGGCAGCCAGCAGCAGGTCATGCCCATGGTACTGAGAATGTGTGCCGAGATGATGCTTGGGGACAGCTCTTGTCTCTGCAGCCCAGCCAGGTAAACTGGCTTTGCTTTTGTGACACACACCTTTGTCAGTTGATGCTCTTATCTATTCTGGTGCAGCCTGACGTTCCCTTGCACGCTGGCGCTGCTTTGTTCAAGTATTCATCCTTTGCCTGAATTATTTATTAATTCATTTTTTCCCCCTAAATTTTTCCTTCTGTCTTTCCTCCCACTGGTGTCAGGTGAATTTCTGTTTCTCCAGCAGCTCAGCAGGGAAGGGATTAATGTGGCTGAAGCATGACTGCAGTTGTGTTGGGCAGCTGGAGTGACCTCCTCCAGGAAAAAAAAGGAAAAAAAAGGAAAGTATCCAGCAGTTAGAAATGGGGGGGAAGCAGGGGAGAACTCTGTGTATCTCTTGTTCATTTTCACAGCAGACATTTCCCAGCATTGCTATTCTCCTGAGAAATGAAATATAATGCAAATCTTTAACAGAAGGTAAAATTGAAAGTGCAAATATCGAGTGTGAGTTGCATTGAAAGAAATTACAAGCTACGATCCAAAAAAACATGCAAACTTGAAGTGCTCAGCTAAGGTTAACAATAAAGAGCTCTGTTCTCACACTTCTTATTGTTTCAAGAAGCATGATGCAGGAGAAAGTGTCTCCTTTCCTGTTGTCCTCTGCTAATGGCATGATGAATTTTGATTGCACTGCAATTGCATCCCTACAATGTGGAAGGCCACAGTAACTATTTGGGACATCAGTTTTCCTTCTGCCAACTTTCAGGAGCATTTTATAGGATTAATATTCAATAAAACCCCCTTAACATTAAAAAAATGCTTAGTCCCACAATTGTTATTAAATTCTTTTCCTGTGCCATAATGCGGATGCTTTGATCTAAAGTCCTGCAGTTTCTGGAAGGAGCTTGCGTGATTACGATAATGTGCAGTGCTCTTTCTGCTATTCCTATAGGGAAAATAAACCCCACATTAGTTCCATATTAGTACCTGACTTGGAGAAGTTAAAAAGTGCCAGAAAAAGGTTAACCAGAGTCAAGTACACATAAGAGAGCTGTGATTATTAGTGTTAAGGGAGCCATTTGAAAAAAACATTTCTGCTTTTACAGAAGAATTTATTGGTGTCTTTGCTTCTGGCTGCTTTATGCATTTTAATAAAGCAGTAGCAGTAATAACAGGGTGTGGGAGTTGGTTATGCCTATGTCGAAAGAGTTTGTCTGTGTGATATTGCCCCTGTCCCTGCCTTTGGCCTCCCCCAGCTGAGCTCTGCCCTTGGCTCAGCCTGGGCTATTTACCTGTGCCGGCGCTGGGATTGGGAGTTCAGGTAAGAGCCCATGACCCAGCACTGCCCAGAAGTTCACATTCCTGAATGCAGACTCGGTTCAGGCTCTCTGACTTGCCAGCACACGAATGGGATCCATTTGGAGAGCCATTTAAACGAAGCTAATAATTGCTTTTGTGTGTTAAAAGTTACATACAGCCTACAAGCAGCTTTTGCAATTTCCCTGCCAAATGTCTGGGATTATTTTGAAAACATACTTTATTGAAACCAGTCCCAGCCCAAGATATACCCACACAATTGGGATAAAACTTGGATGTCTGCTGAATGCAACTGGGCCTGGAGAAACAGCTTTTGGTGGAGCAGATGCTAAAATGCTTCTTGTGTGTGGGGAAGGGTTTGGGCTCACCCAAGGCACCCGCTGCTGGTCCCTGTCAGAAATGAACACGGGGACAGATGAATCCAGGGTTTAGCCCCATAGTGCTGTTCTTATGTGCATTACCTCAATACAAATACTTCTCAAAACTGTCAATATTTTAAACAAACAGATGGAAGTTATATTTCACTCTGGTTTGCTATAGGTGGCCAGCTAACATGCACCGACTGTCCACTGCAGGTTATCCCTCCTTAGAAGTGTGTCAGTGGTTTGAATGCCTTATGAGACCACATGTCACAGGTAATGCACAGAAACTGTGTTTAGTTTGTACAAGAGTTTGCTTAGAAAGGCATGTATGAAATGCAGACTATATGAATAGTCTGTGGCTTGCACATTCGGAGAAACATGGATGTGTTTGGTACATATGGAAGCCACATGAAACCACACAGGGTTTTGTATTTAAAATATTAGCTATATTGTGTACTTGTACTGCTTTGTGGTGAGTTTGATTTTCTGTAAGAATGCACCTCTTTTGCTAGAGGTTCGCAGCGTGGGTGCCCTGGTTACTAGCTGGTCTTTTTATGAATTTATAGTCTACTTAGTCTATGCGGGATGATTTTTCCTTTCTCAGCTGCTTCTTTCTCTGCCTTTTCCCCTGCCTGTGCCATTCTCAGGAAGTCTTAAAGCGTATCTGTGGAAATCATAATTTTTTTCACAGATTTTCTATTTAATAGCAGCTGTGCTTACACGACCTGTGATAATGGTTCTTTGCTGTTGTTTAGCTGTGGAAGTTTTACAGTTTTTTAACTTCACCACAAAGACCTAAAATTTATTAATGAAAACCCTGACATTGTTCATCCTTCACAGCTACAATTTAATACAAACTTGGGGTGCATCCTGAGTGTCAGGTTTTGCTCCATGATCTATATTCCCTCTTTTCAACTGTTTACCTTTCTAGAGCTTATTTTATTTTCACACCCTGGTTCTGATCTTAGGATCCATTGTCTGTAATGTTGCTTTCTCTGTAGTGATAATATTTCACATGTCATATAAAGGTCCTGTTCATACGTTTGGGGAGAGCAGGGAAGTATTTTGCTTTGCAGGTTTGTAAGTCCGTCTGCGCTCCCACATCTGGAAAGGCTCATGCTGTCTGTCATGTTAGTGCACTGGGACAAGACTTGTGATGGAAATACGTAATTCTCAAAGCAGTGCTGGATAATGACAAATCCTTTGTGAAATGTGGATTTGCATTTAAGATTCTTTCCTGCTCCTATTGTCTGCAGGACATTTTACTGTGCTTCATTTCTACTGTCCTGAGTCTAAACTCCTAATCCCCTCTTGTGATGCTTCAGCTTGAGCTGATACTCCTCTGTTGCTCCTTCATTTCCGTGGTTTTCAGAGCTCAGTCTCCATCTCATCCCTCTTCCCTTCCCCTGGCATCCTTGGCCAGTTTTCCCATATCCTCCACTTCTGCTTTACTTCAGGGCTACTCCATCTCACAGTCCCCAATTCCCCTCCTCTTGACCCATTCCTGCTCCTCACCAGCTGAGCTGCCATTGCAGATCCAGTGCCAAAGGTGCTCCCAGCCTCTCCTGACACAACTGCTGTTGGCGCTGAATCGTCACAGGAGAAATGCAAAGGGGTAATAGGGGTTTGACAAATGCAGATCGTGTCCAGTCAACCCGATTTGCAGGAGCAACCACACCACTGACCCACAGGAGCCTGGAGCTGGGATGCGTTTTATGCTCAGCAATGCACTGACACAATCCCACAGAGCCTTGCTTATGGTTGTCTGCACTGACACCCTCTAAAATGGGTGCACATTTGCTAGGAGAATGAAATTTTCTAACAGTGTTGTTATCAGTACTTTGTTCTTAAATTGAGAAGGTAGATCAAGGGGAGAGCTGGGAGGGTTTGCCTTGGACAGGAGCTGTTTAGTTGCCTCAGATCTGTGAATGGTGAAGGAGTGAACTTGCTCTTGAGGCTGGCAGAGGGAAGGAGGGGAGCAGCTGCTACTCCTCCAGAGGAGAAAAGCAATTCAAGACAATCTTGGAAAGGCTGAAAAATGGTTGGAAATTATGGAGTTGAAATTCCATTAAGAGACACCTAAATATCCATGCTTACTCATCTGTTTATTTTCCCTTCGTAAATACAAACAGGAGAGAAACTGGTTAGGTAGCAGAACTGCAAAAAATTTCTGCAGGTAACAGCAAATTAATGTGACTTGCAGTGGGCTCGTGTGTATATCAGTGTCTTGGTGGTGGAGCCTGATGGGATGTGTTACCTTAATATACAAGGTATAGTTATTACCTTGCACTGGTCAGGGCTTGCAAAGCCTCACTTACATTTCAATATCTGGTTGGAGCATCACCCTTTGCAAAAGATGTGAAGTTCTTGGAGGCACAGCAGAGGAGAGCAGGGAGGAGGACAGCCTTGTTTGCCAGGGGGTCAACTTGTGCAGAGCTGGAGGGCTTCTCAGGGTGGTGGTGGCCCAGGAAAGGGATTTGGAAAGAGTGAAGCTGTTTGGCGTATCACAGGGTAGCAACAGGATATTCAGTGTATGATGCTGATATGATTGCAAAACCTTCTTCTTCTCTACCCATTTTGAAGGCACTGTCTCATCAGCCTACTGCAATTTATACCTTTCAGGTGGTCTTCCATGACTCTCATTTTCTGACCATTGCTCCTATGCATTGACACGCCTGAGGCCTCTTTCTGCTTGCAGGCTCGGGCATGGCAATGTATCCCTTCAAACCTCTGCCTGTCACACGAACAAACCAGCCCTTTTCACAACAAAGCAGCCCTCAAATCAAAGACGCAAATAAAATGCTGGGTACTTAATGATGGGCTAGAGGCAGAATTTTTATTTCATGCTTTGTCCCTGCAATTTCCCCCTTTGTTTTACAAGGTATGACTCTACCAAAAATAGTCAAAGGAAGAAAATAAAGTTTAAAAGTTCTGGGAACAAGCCAAGATTTCCATGCTGAAAATCAATTATTGCCTAATATTTTAAAGGCAAGATCACTGCACTCTGGCAACAGGCCAGTTCACCCCCGTCCACCTGCTTTGTTCTTTATTCACAAGAGTCAAAGATCTTGCGGATAAAACTTTTAATTTCTAAAGAGTTTTGAGTTTCAAGGGAGTGCTGATTCTTACGGCAAGTACCGGCAGCAGAGGAAGGTGACTTCTTACCCCAATCTGTGTGTTTTTCAGGGTTACCCACAACAAACAGAATTATTACATGAAATAAAATAATTGCTTTTGGAAAGAATTTCAAGGCAGCATAATTAGTGGGCATTTTTAAGGTTACTTTTCTACACTGTAACTGCAAAAGATGGAAGCAATTTATTTCCTCTTGGTAATGCTCTTTTCTGGTCTAGCAATTTATCAGAAATGTTAATCCAACAAGCAGTTAAGTGTGTATTGGGGGGAGCAGGCAAGGGGAATGGAGGAAGGAGAGAGAAGGCATTTAAAATTAGCTTCGAAATACTGTACATCTCATTAAAAATGTAATCATGCATAAAATGAGATCAATGAAAATTTATCTAAAAGTGCAAGGAAAAGGCATTTCCTGGTGTGATACTGGGTATAATAGTCTGGATTTTAATTTAGTCAGTTTGCAACAAAAAATCCCTCCAGGCTAAATAAAACAGTTTCCCTCCCAGTTATTGTATGGACAGCTAATTTTCTGCACCTTTCCTTCTAATATTTAACCTTATCTCTTGCTGGATAGACCTTTCAATATACTGCAGAGTTTGTTTTCTTTAAATTTTCTATTACTGCAATTTAATTTGCATGATATATGATGAGAGGTAGAAAGATGATAAAAAGAAGCAGAACATTTCTTTATTAATTTTGTTTAAATTAGTGTAACTTTTCACTGACTGTGCTTTTTACACAGAAGGCCTATGTAGGAATTATTTTAAGACTCTGTATTGCAGTTTGAAAAAATGTAATATTTGACATCAAGCTCCCTGCCTCCCATGCTAGTCTGCATGTTCTTATTTTCATATGTTTTCTTCTGCTTTACACTGTGTCTAATGGTACTTCTGGACCAGTTTGGTGAAATCACCATCAACTTCATTCCAGAATCTGTGAAACATGCATTGCATAATGCTGAATTCGTTTTTGACTCTTCAAATCCCTTCCTAATGTTAGTTTTGCAATCTTGGAGGGAGCACCAGGAAAAAGCCACAGTAAGGATTTATTGTAAGTGTTCCTGGTTTCTAAGGAAGGAATCTGAATGCCTTTAACAGAGCTGGCTGCGTGTTTCACTGGGGGGGACATCACCAAGGTGGGATGCTGGGTGAGGATGTGGGGCTGGATGCAGTGCAGTCAGCTCCTGACTTGTCAGGACTTCCAACTTTTGGGGGATTGCTTCTCAGCAGCGGGAGAGAGTCTGGGCTTAGCTGAGGAATAGTAATGAAATGCTCAAAGGTTCAGGTAAAAGCTGCTCTGTGTTCCTGGCGTTCAGTCCTCCTCAGTCAGGTTTGAGATTCAGGTGGCTGGTCATCCATGATGAGCTGGATGAAGGTATTGCTTCTCTGTTTGTCTATCTGCAAGCAAAGTCATTATAACATCTTAAAACGGTGACTTGTGCATCCTTGCCCTCCTTACCTGCCCTCTGCTCACAGCTCAGGGTTTGTTTCAACAGGACAAAGATTTGATCAACTTTATTCACAGCTGTTAGTTCAAAATACATGCTCATCACGTTTCCTTTTCTTCCTGTTTTCACCCAACAAATGCTTCATGTGGGCACTGTAGCCTGCCCTGCTGACCTGATAAGGAGGAGACATCCCTTGTGTTCCAGTAGGCACAGCCCTTTCCTTTCACTCAGGGGTACTCATAGGAATTGGCTTTAAAGGTACAAGTTTTGGGAGAAGAAACTTATTTGAATCCAACCTAGTAATTTGTTCTACACTGCTTAATGTTACCAAAGCTAAAGGGAATCTCTGCTTAGCCCCTGCCTCCAAGGAGAAACCTGAGGTCTTTGTTTTCATATTTTTTTCCTTTCCTTCTGAGGTTTATGTTAATTAAACACCAGGCAGTTCTAGTTTTACAGGTGGAAGAATGCAGTAAGTCTCCTTAAACATAGGGAGAAGTGCTTGCAGGATTACTGTGAAAGTGAATTCCAGTAAAACTAATGACTAAGGCATGCTACCTTGCATGGCTGTGCTGGCATGGGCACCAGTAGGGAATGTCTTGCCTCCCCCCTCATGCTCCCCATCATAAACCCACCACAGTGTGCCATCCTGCCCTCAGAGAACATACATTTACATGATTACAAGTGCATTTCTATATGAACACTTAAACAGAGAGGTATACGTAATACTGCATTGCTTAACATATTCTGCTGTAGTATTTTTGTGATTTATTTTCTATAAGCCTTAATTCTGTTGGTGTTTTCTGCAGACATTTGTAAAGAGACAAGAAAAAGCACCCTCAATGGAGATTTGCCACAAATGTCCTTCTTTCCCTGCTTTTCTGTCTCCCAAAAGACATTTCATTGCTGTAGAGTTGAGTTATAAACTTTTGAATATTGCCTTTTTCTTTCTCTGTGCTGTAAGAAAAATATATGGAGCACAACAAAATAATAAATAAAAATTGTAATTCCAGACCTTGCTGCTGCCTCAGCAGCCTGCTGCAGTGCAGGCTGGGTTTAAAAACAATCCTCCATGCATGCTTTCTTTAACAGAAAAGGTGAGAAGGAGATTATTTAAGTTTCAAATTCCAAAAGTTGGAAAATGCTGAACTAAGTTTTCTTTGAAGACTGATTCTTGTCTTCCAAGTGCATGAGGTGTGCTGCAGGCTCGTGCTGCAGTGGTGGGCTCTGAACATCCTCTCGCATGCCAGACTGGGACTGCTCTGGAGCTTCATTGCGCATATGAAGTGGGCAGTACCGATCACAGCCCCTGACCAAGCATAATCGCTTCAGTGTTCTGAATATTTTCACTTGCATTTTGCCTTGCCCTGTGCTTCATGATCTTTTTGCTTTTGCTAACTGTCCGCTATCGCTCTGCCCCACACATTGCCAGAGCCTCCCAACCTGGGTCGCTGCATCTTTCACTGCACAGAGGCTTGAGTTTTATGAGAAACTCTTCTCAAATCCCCTGGCAGTGTCTCCTCAGGTGATGCTCAGCACAGGCTCCCCAGGCAGGACCAGAAACCCTATACAAGCTTTTGTGTCACTGACTCATCTCCTCTTGTGCTGCCTTCTCTCCCTTCTTTTTTTCCTATGATTCTCTGCTCTCTTGGTTATCATTCATGCCTTCTAGTTCCCTGGAAGTCTGACTCCACTAAGATCAATGCTATTAATGGATATATTAACTGGCATAATGTGATAAATTGGGGCTTAATTTCATATATGTTCTTTATCTCCAGGGGTGGCCAAATGCTTTGCAAAAATAAGGTATTGATCTACACATGCAATATAACTATAAGTCTTTGGACATCTACATTAAATAATTTATATATGAGGAACTTGTCTTCTATGTTTCATCAGAAAGAGTAATCAGATCAATGTGTTTCAGCTGAGAAGCAGAAAATGTGATCAAGTTTTATGTATTATGTCAGAGGATGAATTCTGCATTAGTTTTTACTTGTTGCTGCCTGCCAGAGGGGAAAAAAGGCCAGTGGTGTTTGAACTGAAATGACAACTGTTTTTGTGCAAAGGAACAGTAAACATGGGAAGGGCTGCAGGAGCTCCTGGTGAGTCTGCTTCCACAGCATGAAAGACAATTGTGCTGCAAACAGACAATGGGGAGGCAGTACAACCGAACAAATAATCTCAGTCATTAATGGTTTATCAAGAAAAAATGAGGGCCACCAAAGAAGAGCAGAAGGCACTGATGTCCATTTTCCTTTGAGTAGGAGCCCTGTGTGTACCTTCATTCTGTGAGTATTTGTACCACCACATACATTCAAACCAGAGATGCAAGAGCAGCGCCTTGGAACCAGACATTTTCTTTACTTTATTTAATTTTCTGCTTTTAGTTTCTATTTCTATGCTTTGTTTGCCGCTTTCATCTTCACTATGAACATCCAGAGGAGCTCTGGTGTGGTCATTTTGCTTTCCAGGATTTCAGTTTAGTGATAATCTAAATCTTTGGAGCCCTCGTTGTCTGCGATCCCTCTGATGTAAGACTATTTGCCCTACTTCAAGGGAGAGAAATTTTCTATCAGTTTTCCCAGGATAAATGTGAAGCCTGTTGCTGAAGAGGACATCTGCTCACTGCTGTCTATTCATTGCTTAACTCACTGTTGACTTGCAGCTTCTGGAGAGTTTGGAGGACCTCTCCCTTCCTGCCAGGGATCTACTTTAGAAGGACCTTAATTTAAACTATTTCCTGGGGCAGACCTTGGATGCTTGTCCGTCTGTGTACGGATTTTCCATGCAGGAGTGGTGGCTATCCTCTCTGCAAGGCAGTAGGAGAGACCAGAACCTCAGGGGTGATCCCACCACAGGATCTTTTTCCTGGGAAGGAAAAACCCTAAAACTCTAGCCTACCCAAAATTGCTGCCCACAACTGTGTCAGAACCTGATTTGGGTCAGGTTGTTATCTCTTTATTCTGAGAGATGTAACCACATAGATTTTAAAGGGTTTGGGGAAAAGAAATAATAGTAAAACTTTGGTCTACTAAAATATAAAGAGCCCTTTGTATTTCCTTTCTGTGTGAGTTAGCTGTCAACCTTTTATCACTTTGTCCTTAAGACAAAAGGCTTAAAGCATGCTGCTCCCATTTTAGAGCAACCCAGGTGTGGTCTCCCTGTCATACATGGCTCCATCTGCTTTGTTAGCCTTCTGCCCGTCATGAAATCTTCTGTAATTACTCCCAGAGTCTCTCCTAGTTTCTTCTGTTGCATGTCTTCCAAAGGCATCATTATACACAAGGCTTCTAATATTAAAACTCCTCATTTTACAGTTAAAATGAATATCATGGCTATTATACAGAATATTACTTTATGTTCTCCACATAATGGTTCAGTGTGATCCATCTGGTTGGATGTTTGTGTTATGATGTCTTCCTCTTTATCTTAAATGCACAGAACAAAACATGCTCCACTTTGCTCCTTGTTTTCGCTGATAATGCTACCAGGCTGTTAGCTTCCTTCATTCTTTTCGTCCATTTAAAGCTGGTGCATTTTTTGACTTGCTGTACTTTAATACACCAGCCTGTGGGCTGTGATGTGTCAAATAACCTTTTAAAATCCAAACAGATTATGTCCCATGTTTTCTTCCTGTCTGCAATCTGTGTTACCTCTGTAAAAAATTCCAGGAGATTTGTCAAACAAGATTTACCCTTTATAAGACTCTGCTGGCTACTTTTTATATCAACTCACATTTCTCCAGATGTTTTGTGATCTCATCACTTATTAATGTCTCCCTGATTCTGTCTTCTGCTGAAGTTACAGTTATTACTGGTTAATGGGGCTATGAATGCATCGTCTCTTTCTTCCTTATTAGACAGCATCTGATGACACGAATCTGCTCAGGATGGGTTTGAAGCTGAATGGAAAGAATCTTTTTTTGGTCTCAAATTTGAGGGATTTAGAAATACCTCAATTTTCTTAATCTATTACTTTACTACTGTTATTTAATAATCTTGTCCAAAAGGAGCTGGGATATTTCCAGCAACACATCAGTGGAAAGCCCATGCCATGAAGATCCCTCAGCTTTCCTATCTGTTCCTGTTTAATAATCTCCCATGCAAACATCGTTTCAGCTACTGTAGTTTTCCAGACATATTCTTTCCTCTTCTAAAAAGCTGTCTGGGCTTTTGCTCCTATCTTCTGACTTGTAAAGCAATTGCCATAGGACTGTGGCTGACTCAGGGTGCCTCTTGCAAGGTAGATGAGAAAGAAGTCTCTCTAGATCACTGAAGGTAAAGAAGCTGCCTTAAAATCCACCCAACTGTTGCTGCCAGCAGTCGATGCTAACTAGGGCACTGATTTGTCTTGTCTGTTTCATGGAGCCATTGAAATGACAATAGCTTGATCTTGCTGGGCTTGTGGTCTTGGAAATGTTTAATTTCACTCAATGCCCAGAATACTGTTTAAGTATTTGTGCCTCTGTGTGAAGTCAGGAGGTGGCATGTGTGAACAACTACATCCAACTGGAGAACTCATGAGAAGGTGGCATAATATATCAATGTGATTTCCCTCCTTCAAAAGAACTAAAACTTTATGGGAAGCATGAGAACTTTTTCAGAAGTTGTCCCTGCTTTGGGACTGGTTGGCATGGCTGAGAATGGAGGTATGTCCATGCTGCAAAAATTTATGGGAAAATTGTAAGCTTCATGAAGTGCATGGAATTTGGATCAGATATAAGTCAGCCTCTCCATTACGTGTCTATGTCTCTCTGCATATTTGTGATTATCCTTATGAATATTGTAAGCTACTGCTTTCAGATGGGAGAGACTTCGAGAAGGAGTTAGGGAACATGTCTGAGTGCTGGTAATGAACTTGGAGTAAGAAAAGATAAAGCAATTTGTCAATGGATGGAGAAGTGCAGTGTTATGTAGACCCAATAAAGTTTCTGGGTAAAGGAGCAAAGATGTTTTGGTTTGGTTTGGGTTTTTTTTTTTATTGCAGTCTCTGCTTCTGGAACAATCTTCTTTAACAAGTTGCATTAAGTCAGATTAATGTCATTATGTGACTTAAAGCCAGCAGCTCTTATTTTGAAACGCTCATGTCTGTGAGTGTGGATTTTTGTCATGGCAGTGACTCTTGAATCACCTGGAGGTTGCTGTTGGTCTCTTTTTTTGATTTTATATTTTTTCAAGCATTTTGTAAGAAATTGACATTTTGATTCCTAGAACAAGAAGAATCTTTCCTCCTCTTTTCCAGGGAAATAAATTCTTTACATATACGCCTTAAATTTCTCAGCTGGGAAATCCAGCAGGAGGTAAAGATGCTGAAAGCTATTGAAATGCTTCTAATGGGTAAGATGTTTACATTTCATGGGCCTGGCCCAGAAGTGTCTATTGTATGGAGGCATTTTGATAAACTCAGCCAGATCACCTGAGAAAATTTTGATTAAAATTCATCCATCAGCTTGTTTTCTCTGGGTGGGGTGTTGCAGTGGCTGGATGTGGGTCGTTCATCAGGGAAGCAATGGATGTCTTCAGAGCAGCTGCTCCTGCATCCTTCAATAAAAAGAATTCCTCCAACAGTTAGTATAAAAGGAGAGCACAGGGAGGTTTTAATCTTTTCCTTGCCCTATTGGAATACTTTTAAGGGAGTTCTAGAAAGAATTGCTGCTGGTATTATATTGCGGTGATATACAGCTGTAGTCTCCTACTGCTGTATAGCTGCTGTATAGCTGTTCAGGACAGAAAATGACTGTAAAAGCTGAAGAAACCATCTCAGCATTCTGGTCAAGCCTTTCCATTGATTTTGGCTATGCTTGCGGTAGATGCTGATGGCGCTTGGGCATCGGTTATGTTTAGTAGTCTCATTCTCATGCAGAAGACTGCCCACCTATTTGCTAAACTTGTACTAAAATTTTAATTTGGTGGATACTCAAAACAATTATTTGGTTCAGGTTACACTATGAGATGCCAAATTTTGTCCATTGAGAGCTTTACTATTTATCTGAAGGAAGATAAGGTGTTGCATAGAAATGTCCCTTCACCACCAACCTTTTCCCTTACTGACAGTGAGAAGGACTTGGCATTTGCTTCAACAACCTCCTAGTGGAGGTCCAGGCTCTGAGATCTCTCTCCAGCAGCGTATGTCCATGTGGGACAAGACTATTTTGTGCTTCTAGGCTACCAAATTAACCTGTTTCTCCTGGTGTAGCAATCATGTGGCAAGGGAAGGAAGGGGAGGGAGGGGGAAGGTTACCTTCTAGTTCTGATTCATCACTTTTATTGAACTTAAATTCTTTTGTTTTAATGCACACTTGATTGAGCCAGCATTTATTGAAACGGTTATGGTTTGTAGGAAAAAGAGACAGTTGAAGAAAGAACAAATGAATCTAATGTAAATCAAATACTTAACGCTTTTATAGAAACTACAAAGCCTTAAATGTGTATTCTTAATGGTAATTTTACAAAACTCCACTAGGCATCTTCAAATGGAGGTGTGACAGTGATTGTTTCAGTCTGGAGATGGCTTTCCTTTCACATGCTAATCATCTGCTCATGGTGATATTTCTCAGCGTAGCTGCAGTCAGCGAATTGAATAATTTATGGAATGAATTTTGTTGTAAATTTATTGTGTCACAAGCAGGTTGTAATTTCACTAACAGTACACTTAAGTTATTAAGTAAAAAAAATAATGTGGCTGATAGGATCGCGCATTTGGAGGTTCTCTTGCTCCCTCCCCAACTAGTTCTCATCTTATATATTTTCAAACAGAGTATTTACCTAATTTTTATTCAGAATCTGATCTGAGAAAGAGAGAGAGGGGACATTAACATAAATGGGTTTGCATTTGCACACTATTGTTGAATCTGGGA
This sequence comes from Strigops habroptila, assembly GCF_004027225.2. Taxonomy (NCBI): domain Eukaryota; kingdom Metazoa; phylum Chordata; class Aves; order Psittaciformes; family Psittacidae; genus Strigops; species Strigops habroptila. Next base: position 1,926,606 of record NC_044302.2, on the reverse strand, counting down.
GTCGTAAACAAATTACAGAAGATTTTATATAGACAGAAATAGCATTAAAATGGCAAAGCTCCATTGCAGTGCTGCCTTTGTTCCCTATTTGTTTCTGAGAAATTGTCCTCAGCTTACAAGTGATGAAGTGTTGAAGTTACAAACAAATCTGCAGAAAGCAGCAGAGTCTCTTGCTTCTTCCCCAACTTTGGTGTTAAGATAATTATGAGGCATTCCTAGAAAGTTGCTTCTGGCTGAAGAAGTACAGGCAGTGCAGGGAGGGAAGAGATGCACATTCCCTGTGCCCACCAGTGAGGACCTGGACCGGCAGCGACTCAGTGGGATGCTTGGCCAAGCCTGTGTGGTAAAAGGGAAGGATTTGGTAGTCCTGAGTTCAGTCTTTCCATGTTTCCTTATGCCAGAAATGCTTGTGTTCCTCATGGGCTTTACTGGTATTTTCTACCTTCACTGACAGCAGCTGCATACTACTCATGCTGGTGTTTGTTTCGAGGAAAGCTAAATAAACACACGGTCTCTCACGTCATGGATTCCTCAGAGTTAAAGCAGAATATAAGGAAATAATAACATGTCTGGGATTTTATGTTGGGAATGTGAAGCATTCATCAAGGTGCCCTTTTGTTCCTGCATCCCAGCTATTTCCCAAGACTTTTGTTGTATTTTTTGTTTTCAGCTTTCCTCCATGAGTGCTCCTCTGTGTTTTGCCAGATCAGGGAGGAGCTCAGGGCCCTGCGTTGGTTGTACAGTTTGTTCTCCAGCTTCTCTGATGAAGCCTTGGGTGGTGTTTCCAGATATAATGTGATTTTACTGTTGCATGATACGACTGAGCCGCTGTGGGAGGCCTGCAGAGGTTTGTTGGTGCAACTTGTTGAGAGTTTTTCTACAAAGATATCTCTTTTATAAGTTTAAAACAGCTGTCGAAACTGTACCTAGTTGCTTATTGTTAGTCTTACAACATGGGCTTTTTGGGTAGAGGCCTGCTTTTATGTTGCTTTATATGTGCTTATACACACAGGTTTTCGCATCACCATAGCTATCTTAAAAGCCTGCCCATTCTCTTCCAGGTATTTTATTCTGTCCAGCCTCCCCTCTCGTCTCTGCCACCCCTTGGAGACAATGACAAGAGTTAACTGTGCCATTCTGTTTTTCATATCTGTTTTCACATGTGGTAATGGAAGGTGACAACCCAATTCAGTGGTTACTGAGTGGACAGGGACCCCTCATGCATCCTGGTGTTCCCAGCAGACTTTGGCAGCTGGAAGGTTCATGGAGCTGGAGCTGGTTGTGGTATATAAACACCATGAAAAGCAGAAGCGTTGTGATTGTTTATTTAATTGTTTAAATATGTCAATGTTAATACGTGTAATTATACAGTATAAACATATTTAATTACTTGAGCTAAATATTTTTGCATCTTAGTCTAAAATTGCAATCAAAAGTTCTCAGTGGGTGGCAGATTTGGAAAAGAATTTTTTTCTCTGATGGATGCCTCTGAATGTTTACTCTTTTCTGTTAGGAGTAGAGGTGACATAGGGCACAAAACCCAGAGGATCTCAAATGCACTGAAGTATGCAAAAAAGAGGTTTCCCTGGCTCACTCAGGTTTTAATGATCTTGAAACTAGCTGTATAGCAGAAGATACTGAGTGCATGTGGTGAGGGGGTACAAATATTTAATGCATTTTGTAGTGGGGATATGAACACAGAGAAGCAGTGAACTGGGGTGGCCGGTGTCAGGCTAGAGAGTGGGACTGGGTGCATCCATGCTGGGAAACCCACACGGCTCCATGTCTTCAGCTTTGACCATGCTTGTGCTAGACTTTGGCTAGAAGTAACACAAATAAATGTCTCTTTTTTAAAGCACTCCTCATGGTGCTAAATACTGGACTGGTTGAGTAAATTAAATGGATTTGTCAGAATAGTGTTTCTGGACTTGGAGTAAGAATTCACTGAAGTCTCCTGTATTGACTTCATTTCACTAGGTTGCCTATCTCCAGCTACTTTTTCCTGCTACTATAAATTGCAGTTAAAATTGAGAAAGTGTTTCTACGTTTCATCCCTCAGATGAAATTCCTCTTAGAAGCACTGTATTGTAATTATGGTTGTGCGTGTTAAATTTTTAATTTGATTTTCATTTGTCTATTCAATTGATATAATTGATGAGCATCCTTTCTCCCTCAGGACACAGGTTAATAACCTACTAACCTCAGAATGAAGGAATGATAAAAGGATACCACACTAGGGTTTAAGGGACATTTATAATATATATTTTTAACTGTAGCCTTATTTTTTGTCTTTTGTAGCCTACAGCATTTTGTACTTCCAAAGTCTTGACAGGCATTAAAAACATTAATTATTTTAACTTTAATGAAAAGAACTATTCATACTGGACCTACAAGGAACCTAATTATATTACCATTTGTGAACATCTTACAAAACAAGAGAGAAAAATAAGTTATATAAATAGAACCAATTTCTGTTCATTGTCTGAACAGGTACTTCTTAGTTGCTTTTGGTTTTGTGCTTGTTCAAAACTGCAGAGGGGACTTGCCAGATGAGTAGTACTTGTAACATACAAAAGATTGTGAAAGTGGGTAAAAGAAATATTTAGGTAACATCAAGGCATTTGCTAACTGTGGAGGATGAGGTCCTTTCCAACCCTAACTATTCTATAATTCTGTAATCATAGAATCATAGAATTGACTAGGTTGGGAAAAAGATCTTCAAGATCATCAAGTCCAGCTGTTACCCCAGGACTGCCAAATCCACCACTAAACTATGTCACTAGATCATTAGATATCTATGTTACTAGGCATCACTAGATAACGCTGGAGCTGGACAAAGTGCAAAGGTATGTGGGATAGGGTAAAATACATTGCAGACTTATTCTTGATGCCTATTTTTCTTAAGAGAAATGGGTCCTTTCGCATGAGATAATCACACCACAGTCCACAATCAAATCTCCTACTACTACTGGAGCTGGAAGATCAAACTGTTTTGCCAACTCCAGTCCAAAAAAGAGTCGGAGAAGTGTTCATACTGGAATGCTGAAAATACTGGGAAAGGCCCTTCTTTGCTGTGTGTCAGATTAGGGACACTCCCTGCCATGACCAGCCTCTCCCAACTCCCGCTCTTTGACGAAAACCTGCTACCTTGGGACCTTGCGGCCGTCCTTGTAGCCTTGCAGGACACATCACTTTCCAGATTCCCTTCGGGTCCCTGCTCACTTGGCTTTGATTGTTAGCTGGTGTGCAGTGCTTTATAGACACATATTCTGTCCCCATTCTTCTGGGACACCAGTGTGCAAATCTTGCTGGAGTTCACACTGAACCCTGGCCAAGCCTGAAGTTTACTCTAGCGGAGAGAAAAGCTTTCTTCTAGGTAAGGATGCTGGAAATGGAGTGATTAAATGAGCCAGCAGTAAGTGCAGAATTAGCACATGGCTGAGTCCGCTCTCTTCTGGATGATGCTGGAGGTCTCGGAGGAGTAGGAGGCCTCAGAGGACCAGGGGAAGAGCACCAGCCCCGGCTCTTTTCTCACCTTCCCTTTTTGCTGAGGGACAGAGTGCCCTGAAGTGCTTTGTAGTCAAACATTTCAGCAAAACAAGAAAGCCTAGGTGTTGAGAGGAATAATGGAAATGTTCCAAAATACATTAAATAAACATCCCTAGACACACAGATCTCATGCTTCAGAAAGTATCCAAGCTATCAAAACACCTGGAACTGGAGAGAAAATCTGCCTTGGTAAGTTATCCAGTGCTGGGGCGGTGTGGGCTCTCCTGAGGTTCTCTTTTGGAGGACCTGATGCTGAAGGCAAGTGGGAGCTGCACAGATGCTTGCTCCTGTCATATGAGGGAATCCCTGGGTCTGCAAATGAGCTGCTGCAGCCAAATGGAAATTTTCCTTGGTGTTGTGCTGGTTTAATCAACTGGTAGCGCTGGATAAATGTTCCCAGCTGGAAAAATGGGCCAGCTTGTCCTGCATTTTATCATGGTGCTATTCCAGTACCTTCCACATGCAGACCAAGGTTAAAGGGGGTCTGGAAAGAGCAGACATTTGCGTCCACTGTGCAGTAAAGGGCAATGAACACTGGGGACTTTGCCTAAAATACTTCAAGTGGGTATGGAAATAAAAACAATTAAACTTGTAACCCATGTCTCTTTAGCGGCTGGCTGGTAACAAATGACAGCTGTATCTGGTAGAAAAATTTTTCTGTATCTGGTAGAAAAATTTAGAGGATAGTTATGTCACATGTTTTGATGGCTCGTATATTGATATGGCACTGGAGAGCTGCTTAAAACCTGAAAACAAAGATTTAGTTGATTAGATATAACCACATTGACTAAACTAGTCCCAACAATTAAAAAGTAGACCTTCCGTTTGCATGTTGCAAATAGTGAAAGCTATTGATGACAGCAAGGAACTTGTGCAAACTTCTTGGAGTGCTCCCACCACAGCTCACACTATTTGGCCATACCAACAAAGGCCATAATTCAAATTTAAAATTGGAGCTAGCATAACCGGCTTCAGTGGCTTTATAAATATGTTCAGTGGTCACGGCCTGTTCTTGTGGAAAGAAAATTGGGTTTGCTATGGGAATGTCAACACTGAATTTCTTGACATGTGTGTATAAAGTCTCATTTTTAAAGATGTATGATCAGAAAGACATAGCTTCCTTAAAAATTAATCCAATGTGTAGTGTAATCTTGAACAGTCTGAATAATGCTGTGAAAACTGCAAAGCCAAAGCTGGGTGGTTCATAAGGCACGAAGAGGCTCGGCAGCATAAAGAGCATAAGACGAATGAGCCATCTTGCTGTGGACGCCGCTCCAGCACCCAAATTGAATCAGACTCTGGTTTTAAAAATGATGTGGTTTTCTGCTGAGGTAAAGCAGACTTGATTTTGTTTTGCCAGGGCTAGTTCCGGTTGCAATTTTCAAGCAAAGATTTCAGCCCAGAGCAACAAATTCACATCTATCCTTGCCTTGGAAGGGTCAGATTCATCATCCAGGGGTGGTCTTGTGCCCAAATGCTTGTAAGGCTTCTACCTGCTCTACGCGTGCAATGAGAGGATGTGACCTCCTGGGCAGCAAGATGGGAACTGGGTTTGTTCATTTGCTGTTAAACTGCATGTGTGCTGGCTTTTAGATCCAGGCTTTTCTCATTCTTTCTTGCAAGTTATACCCACAACAATACCAGCTGTAGTAGTCTGCTGGTTGTACTAGTCCATACGAGTTGTACTAGTCAACAATATTTTTGTTTGTCTTTCTTTATGATGCTGTCAACTACAGACAGGTATGAATCTGTGCAGGCAGAAGTGTGCTGTTGGACAGCTGATGCTGCAGAAAACAAGTGCTGTGCCAAGACTGTTGGGAATAGCTGGTTCACACTTGTCCCTCTCTGTAATGGTTGTTTCTTCTAGGGGAAAACCCAAGACCCTTAGAGGACACTGGTGCTGTGTAATCTCTCCCCAGTATGTCTATCTTTTTTTGCTCTCTGGTACTTAAAGATTGACATAAACCCAAGGGTACAAAGTTTAATCCCTTTCTAAACTTATTATAATTAATTAGGAAATCTTGTTTTTAATCTTGTTGTGTCTGTGCCTCCAGTGACTTCCTTTGGGACAGTCCAACAGCATGCTTTATGAAAAGATGTTTGGTTTGACCCTGTTCATCTAGGATATTGTCAAGTCTATAAGTACATTACTTTTTGCCTCTAGCATACATTTCCTTCTACTTATTAACATTGATTTCCATTTCCAATCATGTTGCTGATTTTCCTGCTTTCCTCACTATCCTCTCCTGTACTAATTACTTTCAAACTTTTGTCTTTTCTACCAAACATATTAAAGACCATAAACTTACCTTGTGACAAGCATGACTTGGCCAGGGTGTAACACAAAGCCTTCTAATTATCAGAGTGGTAGAAAGGGGCACAGATTTAGGGATGCTGTGAAATCCCCTGTTTAAAGGTTTTATACAGCAGGTTGTACTTGTTCCTGCTTTAATACAGAGGTTTTTGGCCTGGGGAGCTCCCAGAGCGCTTTAATTTCTGAGATTTCCCCCATGATTGCTCATAACCGGACAGAATGGTCCAAGTGAGGCTTCATCCCACACGGTCTCCTCAGTATGGTGATGAGGTGGGGAAAGGTGGTGAGGGGTGGGCTGTGGTGGGCTGTGCAGATGAAGATGAGCAGCATGTGTCTGACATGGTGAGGAAGAGGAGCACTTACCTGTTTTGAAGCCCTATTCCTTTGTGGACTCACACTTCATTTCTTCTCGCTTTAATGCTGACCTCCTTCCAGCCTTTACTGCTTTGTTCTCTGTCTCGACCAGACTTTGTATGGTCTGGGCTCATCTTTGTGCTGCCGATGTCTTTCTAAGAGATGTTCCTTGAGTGAGGCAAAGTTCTTACCAGCATTAAAATATATTCTGACGTGATATTCTCAAGACTGCCTTCTGGCTTGCAGGTGCCTTTGCACAACACGGCTGAGTTTTGGACTGGACATGCAGTCTATATAACCTGTTATACATCAGACACCTTGTGTGTAGATTTTTTATTTCTTAGCCTTTAAAAAAACTTTTAAAATAATAAACTTTTTGCAGACCTCCTAAACATCTCCAAGATAATTTCTATATTACTCTTATTTTTGCTTCATGGTAGTCTATTATGATTATTGTTATTTATTGCTACTGCAGATGAGGCAGGAGGTTACTCTGGCTCACAGGTCGGAAAATGGGCTAGATGCTGACCATGGATCACTGAAGGGTTGACGGGTGGTGGAAGGCAGGGATCTCTTCAGGTCACTCCCTGGGAGGAGCAAGGGATGCCTTTAGCAGCGAGAAAGTTTTGAACCAGCACTTATATCTCAGACTTACCACACTTGTATTTTCAGTCTGGTATCTTCTCATTTCACTAAAAAAATGTTTAACTCAGGCTGTGTGCCAACATTTGGATGGAGGTGAGCCAGCATTGTATGTATAACTTACTGCCACTGGTTGGATTCAACACCATTATTTTAGTTTTCATCCTCTGATTCATAGTGTTTATCCCCTAGTCATTTTATCTTTTGCTAATTATGACCTGTGGATCTCAGGAGGTATCTCGAATATATTGGATTACTAACCCAGCTGTTTGCTTTTTGTGTGCTTGCTGACTGACCCTACAGAGCCTGATTAAAATGCATTGTTACTGATGGCTGATGCTGTCACCTGCATCCCTCTGGAGGTGACTGGGGTGCACCCAGCTGGTTGATGCAGATGAGCAAAATGTACCAACCAGTGGTTTGTGCTGGAGGAAGATGAAATGTAATTCTGCAATTGTGGCAATCCAGCTGAGAGCTGGAGAAGGAGGTGAGGAGCGTGGCCCAACCGGTGGGAGCGGGTGTTTGGGAGGCTCGCTCAACATGCTGCTCACCAGAGAGGGACAGAGGCTCCTTCAGCAAACTTCACATCTGCTTGATGAGTACAAAATGTATTGCTGTGCCTGCTGATAGGAAATCATTGCCTGCAACTAGGAATTTCCCCAGTGGGCTGCAATAAAGGATATTGGCACTGGCTCCTTGAGACACTGGTGTTCTGGCAAAGCAGTGGGTGACCAAAGCACACACCTTTTCAATGGATTCAGGACAACTGTGCAGTGTCAAAGGGCTGGATTTTGCTGCTTTCACTTCAAAAAATATTTATCCCCACGTTGTAAGGACTTGGCTTTTTTGTGTGAACATGTGGCTGCAGGGTTGGTGGTTATTCTCAAACTGTCAGTTACAACTTCACGGTTTCCTGAGCTAATCTGATTTATTAGTTGGTTGTCATTGATGACTGACCCCTAAAACCAAGAACCAAGAGGGGCAGTGCCAGCTGCCTGGCAACTACCTGCATGGCTTCCCCTCTGTGGTATGCGTTGGCTTCTTCCCCATCATGTCAATATAACTGGTAAAAAATGGGTATTTCTGACCATAGCATTCTGAGCACCTTCAGGCTCTATAGATTAAATCTCGTATTTTGAAGTGAACCCAAAAGCTGACAGCCAATGCAGCGTAAAAAGCAATAGGAGTTAATACAACATCCAAGTCTCCTGCCACCTCCTAAGGCTTTTTTCTACAATATTATTCAAAATATAGGCACTTTTCATATTAATTAAATGGTAACTTTCTGTATCCCATGATCAAACTATCCAATAATGCTTGCTCAGAGCAATCGGAAATGACAAAAATAAAGTACTAATATAATTTTATTATGCATGATTTGATCCCTGGGGTTTCTATCATATTAAACAAAGAAACAAATTAACCAGTGACTGAATTAAGTGGAGGAACTTGCATCATGTAAAGGCAATAGATTTTTTTCATAGTTAAGCTGCCAGCTTCCTTCATACTTTAAGTCTAGTTTCCAGGTTTCCTCATGAATTTCCTAGAAATAATCCTGCTGCCATGTATCGATGTGTATGTCAGCATGTAGCTATTATTTTTTTTGCCTTTCATAGGAAATATAGTAAAGAAGATCAGAAGTATCTCCAAAGCCTGATGGGCGTCACCTGGTTGTGCTGGATGGGATGCTCTTTTCTTTATTTATTGTCTCGCTTTCCGCTTTTAAAATGATTGCCATCTTCTCTGTTTCAGCTATTAATTTTCTGTAGGAGACCATTGCACATATAGACTGCCAGACAAAAAGAGGTTCAAAACATTTCCCATATTTAGAAATGTATTTATCACAGCAAAGAAAGTTATTTGATAGATGGAAGCTCCCTGGCACAGCCTTCCTCTGGAGAATGGATGTGGCAGCGGGGCACAGGAGAAATGACTCTGCTGGAGGCTGCTCTGACCAGGAGCCTTCCCCTCACGCTCTGCTCCATTTTGTCCAAGGGACAGTCATGGTCTGTCACACCAGGGACCTCTCTGTGTTACTGGGATGGTGCAAAAAAAGTTTGCTGGGATGTGGTCACTGACATTTAAAAGCATTTGTGCCTCTGAAAGTGCTAATGCGTATTATGCTATGTTAAATTTTACATTATGAGCATATATACAGATACAATATACGTTGCATTAAACTTACCCGTTAGGGAACAGTTGGGTACAGAATGGGACCTAAATCCTGGAGTAGCAAAGCACTTTTAATTACCATTAAGGAGGTGAGATCATGTGGCTTTCTCTCTGAGATGCACTTGTCCTTGCCAGCATTGAGGTGTAAAGAAGAACCACATGCTTGACTCACTGCTTATTTTCTTCTCTTCAAGTTCAGACTTCAGTCTGTCAGGTAGTTCCAGATTGGGGCCATACCAGTGGGCTTTGGAAATGGTGTGGAGTTCAGGCATTTTCCAGTCCATGTTTCCAGTGCAGAACAGATTCCATTACGGCTCTTACCCTTATTATTGTGAGCATAGAAAGTTTCTTCTGTGAGAGCCAAAGCAGATCTGAAGTTGGGACTGAGCAGGAGCATCTCTCAACACGGTGATGGATTTCCCTGGCTATGACAAAACGATGATTTTTCTATCATTTGTCTGAAGGCTTTGGGGTAATTGCGTGCTGTTGAGCTTTTGAAACATACCCCTTCCTTAAAGTGCTGGTGCGTGGCCCCGGTCAGCACAGAGGTGTGCTATGAGTCCTGCTGGGCTCCCGCGCAGAGCAGAAGCAACCCAGAGCACACCTGCCTCTGACATTGTGAACGTATGTTATTTACTGACAATGCCAAGCATGCGATAAGCACCTTCCTGGCTGAGACAATGTTGATAAAAACCCCAGGAATTGGTGTTTTAATTGCATTCCTGCCCCAAATGCTTTATTTCATGGTAGATCAATAATTCATTAAAAACCAAGTACAGTAAAATATGTGTACAATACACTTAAAATCTGCACGCGGTGCGTTACCGCTTCATTATTTACTTTGTTCTGACTCATTTGGACCTGGTGCCACAGTCCCCCAGCAGTGTCTGGCAGCAGTCACAGCTCGGGAACAGGGACTTGGCAGCCACGAAGTCTCCTGTGTCTTCATGAAGGGCAGCCCAAGTCCTGTTTGTAATCATTGATTATTAATTAACTTCTGTGCTCTGGGGTTGTAATGGGCAGGTTTGGCACAGGCGCAAGCGTGGGAAGCTCCTGGGTTGGCTGTTTGCCGAAACCGCTGTGGTTTGTCTGCATTTGGGATCAGGGCACGGTAGGAGCCAAACCCTTCCCACTCCACATGGAGCTTCCCTCCATCTTGTACCTGCGTGGCGCACTGCTGTGGGTCTTCAGTCCTCTTGGCAGCGATGCTCCACATCTGCTGCACTGAGGGGGAAGGACAGGGAATGGTACGAAGTCCCTCAGCTTTTAATACTGCATCTCATCCTAATATGCTGTATCAGATGACTTCAGTCACATCTCTCTCTTTCTGAAAAAGATACTTTTATAACAGAGGGATTAATCAAAACTGGGGTAAGCTAAAGCATGCCCATTCTGGTCAGCCTCTGGTTTCAGCAGTTGTTAAATAATGGCCAGCCTCTTGCTCCTCGCTATAAACATCTGGACGAGGATGCTGAAAGAATTAGATTTTGTGTCTGAAAAACGACATATTGAGTAGGAGCTTTGCTTTCATCTCTGTGATCATGTTTTTAGGAGAATACGCACAGAGTCTCAGTGTTAACATTCTTTAACTGCTCCTCAAATTACTAATGCTTCACGTTGCTTTAATCCATTCTGCTGTAATAGCTTTATTAGATTAAACTCCCTGCTGAGCAAGTGAGGAACAGTGGGATTATCACACTTCCCTTTGAACAGCCAGTAAAGACAAAATAAATGGTTAACAAAATAGAACAAATTCAGTTTGCAGGTGATCTGCAGTTCTCAGCCTCACGGACTGTGGATAGGCTCTGAGCGTCCCTATTATTCCTTGCTTGAAAAATGCCTTTTTAGCAGCCTGAAGAAATTCCCGAGGTAAAAAAGAAGTCCTAATGGAATAAAAGTTCCTCTTTCCCCTTTAGATGTGTTGCTAATTGCATCGTGCCCACTGCAGGGACAGTGTGAGGAAAACCTGAAACTTTATTTAAAAAAAAAAAGATTATTTTTAGCTCCACTTTTGACGAAGCCGTAGGTGCGCCAGGAACAGCCTTTATCCAGTGTCTCCAGAGTGGTAACTCCTAATGACTGAGATTTCTTTTTCTTTTTTAGCAAATCTAATTAACTATTTGAAGTATTTCGTCAAGAGGCTCACGGTTACTATACACAAGCAGTGGGTGGCTCTTCTAGAGTCTCTTAAAAACTCAGTTTCTTCTCAGCATTCTTAAAATCCTCGTCTGCTGGAGCAATTTGAATTTTGTTATTAGTGACTGCTGGAAATCATAATTCAATAAAGACTAACTCATTTAAAAATGCTTCATGCTGAGCTTGCATTAGGTAACTTGGGAAACTTAGGAGACACAGAAAAACATATAGTAATATTCAGGTCTACACAGGAAATTGGTACGGCACTGAGCAGTTTGAAGGGGGCTTTTTGTATTTCTTTAAGAAGCTGCAGAAAGGTTGGAAGGAATGCAGGTTTTTTCTAGGAAATGTATTCTTTCCCTTTCCTGAGCATTTTTTTTCCTAACGCAGTGGCATCCATCCAAAGGAATTAAAGCCCCCAACATAGTAGGGGATAGTGAAAATACACGATAAACATTTCTGTAATAATTTCATAGATAAGTAAGAAAGCCATCATGTTTCTTTTCCTAAACTCCTTGTATGTCCCTTATTACTTGTCTCAAATGAGTGTGGAAGTTTTAAGTATCTCTCCTGCCCCATCTCTCCTATTCCCTTTATGGCAATAATATTGCCGTCATAGAATATATGGTCTTGCCATAGGGGAATGGGCCTCCTGCTCGGGTTTTTAAGCCACATCTGCAGCTGCAGCTGGAGCAGGCTTTGAAAAAGGCCGGTATTATGAAAGGATGTCATTTTCTAACAATGAATTCTCCTTCAGAGGACGCTGCGCCGTTTCATTCCTGCCCAGTGCTGTCCGGCAGCTGTCTCCACTGCAGTTCATTTGCTGCTCGAGTTCACCCTAGGAAATACACAGGGGTATTTTTTCCCAATTTCTTTCCCCACAAGTTGTTTCATCTTTAGAATCACAACATTTCCTGCCAACATCAGAGGTTTCCATTCTTGTCTCTTCTCCCCCTTGTTCTTTCTAGCCATTTTCAGACTTATATAGCCCTTCTGTTTCTCACCATCTCTCCCTTTCATCCACTGGTCCTCTCACTGTGCCTCCCTCGTTTCAATTCTCCACTTAGCTGGGGTTCAGAAAACAATTGCCGTCTTCCACCTGTTTTTCCTCCTTTGTTGCTCTGTGGTTTGATTTAGCCTCTCTTTGTCTGCTTTCCCCTTCTTGGTTTTCCTCTTTTTCCCCCTTCACCTTCTTTTCAAAATTGGAGAAAATGATCAATATTATCCCCCCCCCCCCCCCCCATCTGTTTGATAAGATAATGCTGGACTGATGCAGCGGAGGTGAATTTGTTGTCACTGCGGAGAGGGGGGGAGAAGGGGTAGTGAAGGTGCTCCAGAGGCAGCAAAGAGCACAGGGCTGTGTGCCGGCACCCTGCTGCAGGCAGCGCGCTCCGCGCCAACCCAACTAAATGTATCTGTGACGCAGTGGATAAAAAACTGGGACAAAGGCCTGGGTTCCTCACCCAGGCAAAATGCCCGTGGAAACAAGTTGGTGTGTGTCAGAGCAGAGGCCGGGTTTGGGTTGTTTAAGTAGGAGGTAATTTAGGAAAGCCTGCCCCACAATAATGTCCTTCGGCCCAGCTTTACGCTGCGGCTCAGTTTTGTTTTCTACACTTGGTGCTTTTCCCTTGTGATCTGTGGCTTTGTTCACTTTGCAGCAGAATGGCGTTTCCCCCTTGATTTACCTCCCTGGCCGTGGCTGCCGTGCTTCAGAACTTGCCACTTGGTGGGACCCCAGACTGGTGCCTGGTTTGGGTGTATGCCACATCCACAGCGTTTTAGAGGAGCTCAGGGTTTTAAATAATTCCTTTTTCTTTCTTCCTAATATCAATGATGTGGGGAAGGCAGGTAAGATTTACCGGGAAGAGCCCAACCGTTCCGCTGTGCTGCCCAGCTGGTTGGGTGTTTCTGTGCCCTTTCATTTTCTGCAGTGTTACATATGGATTACATATGTCCTGCTGCTGCAGCTCTTCGGCCGAACCCCCCCGAGAAGTCAATAAGCACCTACTATACGCGGAGCCACCGGTACCTGGGCTCTCGGTGCCTGCGGGCAGCGTTCAAACCGACCCCCGGAAGCCTGGCTGCCCGCACAGCCCCCTTACTGCCGGCACCGGGGAACTGGGGTGGTGGTTATTTATTTTGTAATTATTTCGCTTGGTTTCATCTAGTTTTACCCCGAGGCGGCCCCTCCACGGCAGCTGTGAGCCCGGGACCCGCCGCCCCGCTCCCGGTTCCCCGTTCCCGGTCCCCGCTGCGCTCCTTCCCGGGGCGAGGTTGCCCCCTGCTGCTCCCCTGCCAATAAACACAAAGAAGGAAGTACGGCGGGCTCCTGGGTTGTGTTGGAGGTGGGAATCTGCTGGAAGCGGATTGTCCGGGAGCAGGTCTGAGTGCGGCAGGAACGGCCGGGAGAGGCTCTGGCAGAAGGTGGTTCTTTAAAAATAAATGAATAAGCGATGGACACTTTATGCGTGGTTCCTTTTCTCCAGGAAGAAAAATCCGTATTGGAGAAATACCCCAGAGGAGGCCATGGAGCTGCTGCGAGGGCTGGAGCAGCTCTGCTCTGGAGCCAGGCTGAGAGAGCTGGGCTGGGGCAGCCTGGAGAAGAGAAGGCTCCTGAAGGCGAGACCTTAGAGCAGCTCCAGTGCCTAAAGAGGCTCCAGGAAACCTGGAGAGGGGCTTTGGACAAGGGCCTGTAGGGACAGGCCAAGGGGAATGGCTTTAACCTGCCAGAGGGGAGATTGAGACGAGCTCTTAGGCAGAAGCTCTTCCCTGTGAGGGTGCTGAGGCGCTGGCACAGACTTTTCCCAGAGAAGCTATGGCTGCCCCATCCCTGGCAGTGTTCAAGGCCAGGTTGGACACAGGGGCTTGGAGCAACCTGCTCTAGTGGAAGGTGTCCCTGCCCGTGGCAGGGGGTTGGAGCTGGAGGAGCTTTCAGGTCCCTTCCAGCACAAACCTGTCTGGGATGCCACGATTTTGAGCAGTAACTGGGGCACAAGCAGCAAGAGGCACACATGCAGTAGTCAACAGCCAGCAGATGTGTCTGCTTTACCAGAAGTTTTCCTGTTTTCTCTCCGTATTTGCTAAGGCTTGACTGAAGATCTGAAGTTTTGTGAATCCGTGTCCATCTTGCTCTTAGGAGTCAGTTTGAGATTGCATTGACCCTTGCTAACTGGAAGTTTACGCTTAGTAAATGACTTTGTGCACTTAGGATGTGACTTACTTTCTTCAGCCTGTACCTGGTTCAGCTCTCCAGCAAAACTCAAGCACTTATCCCTCTGGCCAAGGGGTATTCCCAAAGTGGCTAGTTCCTTACCCTTCGTTGACAGAAAAGAGGGGCAAGGGCAAGGCTAGCTCTGGAAAGCTCTGTCCGAACTTGGCTAGTTTTAGCCCAAAGGGAATTGGAGCCAGGCAAATTACTTGGCAATTTAATCCTGATGCTTTGGAAGAAGTGCAGACTGATGTGAGGATGCATAATAGCACATTGTTGGAGGCGGGTGCTTTGTTCTGGCTCTTTAAAAGACATTGTTCTTGCTGAGGACAGGAGCACATTGTATCACAATTAAAATGCGTGGCAAATGCTCCTTGGCATGCCAGCAGGTAGTGCCTTTTTATAGTCCTGGGTATCGTCGAGACCTGGAAATAATGGCTGCAGCCAGTGCTATGGAATATGATTTCTTTAAATGTAAGAAAAAAGAAAAACTCAGAAAATTGTTATGGCATTTTAACTAACTTCAAGTGTGCTGGCTGATTCAGTTGCCCCTTTGATGTTGCAGCCGGGTGACCTGGCCTCCCCTGCCATTCATCACCGACTGGAAATCAAACTCTTCGCTTTACAGCCCTTCCTCTGTTCTGCTAATAAACACAATGTTATTTAAAATAAGCATACAGGAAGCGTTCAAAGGGGATATCCATATATGAATCTTAGTGAGAGTGCAGTTTCTTGCTGCCAAGTCCTAACCTTCAAACTGTAAAAAGAAAAAGATAGCATTAGTCTAAATACACAGCATTGGATTCACAAATCCCTCTGCTCTTGTGGCAATCCTTGATCAGAACCATGGGGGAAATGTCTTTAATTAGTTCATTTCATTTTAATTTTTACAATGTCACTTTATGGTTAAAGTAACAGCTATGTAAACAGAAAAAGTCCTGTTAAAGAGTATGATCCATAACGAAGTAGAGAATTCCCTCTTGATGGTCCCCGGACACTCTTCAGCCAGTGGTCCCAGAGGCAGGCAGCTTTGGAAGGAGCAGGCTGTGGCTGTGGTGGACATGGTGCCTGCGTAGCACCAGCAGGAACTTTGTCGCCTGGCCTCATTCGAGTGGTGAACTTGGCAGTGATGCTTTAACTGCTTTATTTCATCAGTACTGTGCTACTCTGAGAAACAGGGCTTCTGAGTAACTCTGTGTCTCACCCTGTTCTGTTTGCCCTGTGCTAACAGCAAAGACAGCAAAGAGATAGGTCCTCGCTATCTCAAAGCGTGCCAGCAGCCCTGCTGTGAGCTGTCCGAGCACCGCACATTCGCCATCCCTGGCAGAGGACGTGTACAAAACCCTCTCCAGGGTGTTGTGAAGGAGAAGGTCAGGAAAACCAGCAGTGCTGCAATTCTAAACAAAGTAAGAAACAGAAGTAGTTGATTGCATCACCTGTGTTTGCCTCTGTTGCTCTCTGGGTAGTGTCACCACTGCAGCCATCTGCCTTCGTTTCCTTTCCCCTTGGTTCTGCATTGCACTAGGCGTGATGAAGAGGAGCACAGGCTTAGATGTGGGAGAAGGGCAGAGGCAGAGCTGGAGCACCAGCACATGAAATAGCTGTCCCTTTTCCCCAGCGCTCAGCCCCTCCCCAGTCCTGTGGGTGCCCTCACTCCCAGGGCGGCTCCGCTTGAGCCCATCTGCCCTGTGCTTGGCAGGTTGCTCTGTGCCTGAGGAGCCTCAAAGACATGGGGCTGTGTCCTCTGGGGATGGATGGAGCACCCAGGTAATAGCTTTTGGTCATGCCCAGCCAAGGGAAACCCCTTCACTGAGGTGGCACTGAGGCTTAATTGGAAGAAAATGAGCAGAGGATTTCGTGTTGTTTTGGACTTTGTACTCCAGCACAAGTTTGTTCTGGGTTTTCTGCAGATCCCCTTTTCGCCATCACTTTTGCAGTGCATTGTCTGTATCATGTAGGAACAAATGAAATGGGCTGGGAGGAACTTCTGGTTGGGTTGACAGCTCTGTGTTGTTTTTTTCATAGCCAGTACATTTTCTCCTCTTAGATTTGATTCTTTTCATCTTCACTGCCTCTTTGCGTTTCTCTTTCTAAAATGTCTGTTGCTGCAAGACTTTATGGAAGCAGATCGCCAGGTCCAGCTGCAGCCCGCTGAATCTGGGCCAGCCGGGACTCCTGTGACAGAGACTGCTGATCAGTGCTTTCCTTTTCAACCTGCCACTGCCTAATGTTCTCAAGACTATATCCTTATTTTTTAATAATATATGCATGGCAAGGAGCAGAATGATGTTATTGTCTGTCATGTAACACAAGTATGCCTTGCTGGGAGGAGGCAAAGCTGCTTGCGTTTGTGTGCATTTCGGCTTTGTGTCATTGTGCACTAGTCCAGCTAATGAGTTGTTTTAATCTCACCTGGTTTACCTGTTGTGCACAGAGTAACAGGCATGTCAGTCTAATACGGTAAATCCCTGTATGTATTATGGCAACACCATAGAAATATTTCTAAGCAGCAGCAGAAAACCCAAACGTTTAATTTTCTGATTTCTTGCTGAATATGGAATGGAAAATATGTTGATTTAACTCTAAAAAAATGCACTGTCGACGTAAGGAGGGGGAGAAAGTAAGCGAGAAAGAAAGAAACCCTTTACCATATCTAATTTCATTAGTAAACTGTAAATGGAAAATGATGAAGAGGTACGATTTCAAAGGGCTGGTAACCCACACATTTTACGTAGCATTAATCATGTGCTCTTAATTTTTCAGCAGCAGAACTCTGCAGCACTGCGTTCCTGCTCCATGATCCACAGGGCAGTGGGCGAGGGCGGCTGGTGGCATGGCCCGGTGGGACCCCCCCCCCCAGCAACACCCCCCCGACACGGGTGGCACTGCACGGCCAGGCTCACCCCACGGCGTGGATTTATGGGCACGTGCCGGAGCGTTCAATGCCTCCGCTCAGCCTGGTTTGAAACACCACTTTTCTGCATTACCCTTTCAGACGCTCTTTCTCTTCCAGGCTGTAAAGAGGGTTAAGAAAGGAATTGTCTCTATTATGGTAATTAAGCTCCCAGGAAACAGCCTCATTAGACTAATAAAGAGTAAATAAAGCAGGCAAGGGCACACTTTTCTTTCCAGTAGTGGAGGGCAGTGATTACCTCCATTCCCCTCGCCCACCCGCCTGCTCCTTGGCTCTGCCTGTGCCTGTGGTCTGCCCTGAGCGCCTGCCTGGCCTCTGCACCCACTTCGGTTCACCCCCTCAGAACTTTCCCAGCAGTTTTCCTCTTGGGCCAAAGGTTTCCGTGCTCAGTTGCAGGACAGGGAAATAGATATACCTAACGCCTGGGGAAGTTTTCGCTGGCATTTTACCTATCTCTATCTAAAGCCCCCCCGCCCCGTTTTGCTTGATAGCTTCATGAGAGGCTTGGAGCAGACGCAGTGGCAGTCTGCAGCGTTCACTTGCTGAATGCATGTAAGAAAATCCAAGCAGTGGACGCTGAGTTTTGTTTCTGGCAGAAATTACATTTGTGGTGCACTTGTGGGTGATATTTGTTCTCCAGCATTGACCCCAGCTGAGGCAGAGAACCGCACTGAAAATGCGCACGTAGCTCCCCTGCTTTTTCATAAAGCAGATTATGGAAGGAGAATGAAATTAGCAGTAAGAGTATTAAAATATTGATAGCAATCATTCCATGTCCTGGCTTTACTAATTAATTATTAATTTTACCTTGAAGGTTAGTGTAAGAGATGGACTTTACTTTATCATGCCTTCACTTAGCAAGATGTTTGACTATATATTTTTAAACATTAACAGATCTCTAGCAAATAGCTCTCATTTTTTATGGTTAGCAGTCGGGATTTGCTTTGTGTGGCTTCATAAAGTGGGAGAAAAGATTGTGCTGTGAAGGCCTTGGGGAAATGGTCCCTCTGTCGTGTATTAGTAATTTCTGCTGATCTTTCCTCCTCGCTGTCCTTTCAGTAAAATACTTGTTGCTTTGCCATATGGAGGGGCCTTTGAAGGACTATACAGAGTAAAGAAATGTCCTGACCCTGCAGGCTCTGCATTGCAAGATGGTCAAAAAGGAATTGTTTTCACCACAAACATAGGGATGCTGCAGCTAGACGGGTGGGGGGTGTTTCCCTGGAGCAGGGCTGCCCTCTCCATCCATCCCACAGCTCTCCAGCTCGGGTATGCACCCAGCAGACATGCTTTTGCATGGTTTTTATTTGGACTAAAACCAGTACATACATAATTCATAAACAATTTTTAAGCTGGGTAAACTTTTGAAGGTACTGTGAAGAATGTTTTTTGCTTTAGTGCAACTTTGGTATTGATATAAGATTCAAATATGGAAACATTTATGTGTGTCTGCGGCTTCACTCATGAGAAACCATA
Source organism: Strigops habroptila (assembly GCF_004027225.2). Taxonomy (NCBI): domain Eukaryota; kingdom Metazoa; phylum Chordata; class Aves; order Psittaciformes; family Psittacidae; genus Strigops; species Strigops habroptila. Next base: position 1,907,841 of record NC_044302.2, on the reverse strand, counting down.
TTGATTTCAGTGAACTATACACACGAGGAAGATCAGGGCTGTGTGTGCAGGACTGGAGCTTTACTTTTGTAAACTTCCCATTTCCTCTCTTGCATCAGAAAGGTTTAAAAGATCTGTTTCACTGTCTTAAGGGTAAATGCCTTTCATTTCTGGAATGCTAAAACCCACTTCTCACTTGTTTCTCTTAAAGTGGACCTGGTTTTAAATGTGGACAAATGGAAAAAAGCTTCACTCACCTCCCTGGGGGGAGGTAAGCTGCAAACCTCCAGCTTTGGAAACAATGATTTTCGTTTTGTCGGTTTTAAAAGGGGAATATCAGAAAAGGAAAATTTTGCTGTGGCGTTGTGAAAAACAGAACTTACCCAGGCTGGACCCTTTTAAGATAAAATTAAGGAAATTACAGCTTTCTTCTGCAAGCTACTTTCCACTTTTAGCATCTGCAGTTTTCAGGTCCCAGTGGAGCTGCTAATGTGCATGAAGCTGAGACGTGCTTATGCTCTTTGCAGGACAAGGACTGTACTTCTCTGTGTGTCTGTCATGTGGGGGCTTTCACAGGTGAACAGGGATGGGAGTGTTCACTGGAGCAATATCACACGCAACTTTCAGAGGCTTGCTTGCTCAGAGGAGTTAGAATGCCCTATGCTTGTTTTTTATTTGGGGGAGAAATATGTTTCACTGAATGAAATGGCCAATTTTGGCTTACTTCTAAGGTACCTACTGGTATCCTCTAAGGTACCAGGAACCCCTTGCTGGCTTGCCACTCATCATTGTGAGTTAGATATTGATACATTTAAAAGCTACAAATACACTTTTTATCCCCAGCACCTTTTAAAGAGTTTTTCCAGCCACTCTGCCAGTATCTTGTCTTAGCACAACCCACACACATAGTACCGATATTGCAAGTCCATCACGGGCTTTTAAGCGTAAAGATGGAGACTCAGCTTCTGTCTTTGGAGGCTGAGAGGCACATGCTGCTGGGGATGGGGAGGCTGTGTTGGAGGCCACCCCACGTCATCGTCCTGCTTTCACTCCCATTCCGTGAGCACCCACTACAGCCACTGCAAGACAAGGTGCAGCCATGGAGGAGCCTCGCTGTGATGCCCATTTGGTTGATCTTCAAGAAAGAAAATGCTCCTTCTGTGTGGAGTTAGGTCTCAGTTGTACTAATGCAGATGCACATTGACTCAGGCCAGGGTCAAGGAATTGGCACTGGTATAACAGAAATGTGATATTAAGAAACTTGCTCCCAATTAGCTCCCTCCTTCCCCTTTCAGGTTATTATTTCCAGCAGAAAAATGCCATGTAGCATCGATCTTTGTCCACATAATTGGCAGCACAGTGTGGTCATATGTGTGCATATGACTTAAAAGCAATCATATTACAGTATCCAAAAGAAACAGGCAAAGAGAGATTTTCCTGCCATGTTATATGACCGTCTTTGTGTAATTTCTATTATACACGTTATGGGAATAAATGCAGGATTAGACCAAAATATCAGTTAAAATAAAGTTAGCACCAGTTCTGGAGAGACTGGCCAGAACACATACATCACTACGTTGCCACTTCCCTACTTACTCACCATATCAAAATATTTCCCCCCAGATAATCATATTTTCAGGATAAATCACAAACTGCAATACTTCACATCTGCAAAGTAAATTGAGCTTCCTGAGCTCCTCCCTATGCTGATCTTCCCTTCGTGCCATGCCTGGGGTGATGGTGCCATCTGTGTCCAGGACAGTGGCTGGTGGACCCCAACCGCATCTCCCAGTGGAGCCCAGAGATGGTGTGGGGATAGGAATGGCAGCGATGAGAGGGGACGAGCCAAGCCCTGCGATCACATCAGACCAGCTGGGCTGTCTTCTTGTGACGAAACGTTTTCATGTCCTTCAGGATCACACAGTCTGTTAGATTCAGTTGTCTCAGGCCCTGTGCTGGCTTTCCTCTGCTTTGAAGGGCAGACAGCAAAGCACTTCCTTCAAGCTGTTCCTTGGTACACCCTTCACGGTTTCTCTTAGAGGCTCTGAAGTGGAGAGATGAACTCCCAGAGGTCCTAAGGTTGGGGAAAGCCCTCCAAAGCCTTGGGTGAAGCAGGCAAACATTGCCTTCTGCTCAGAGACAGCTGGTTTGCGACAGCTACAGGCACAGGCAGTTTTGGGGAGTCAGTCTGCTCCCCTGCGGCAGGGCATCGAGTGAAGGGCTCCCAGCAAGAGCTCCATGGCTGCAGGAGATCGCTTTCTGATTCCCTGCTGTTGCACATGATTTCTCTGAGCTTAGGGGTTTGATGCTGAACCCTTTGTCCCCTCCCTGCTATGTGTCACTGGGATTCCTGAATATCTTGTGCCTGGAGCCAGGGAAGAGATTCCCATACCCCCCAGACAAGTATATCCAATAAGATATGTCTTGCACAAAGGTAATTCGGGTCACACCAGTCATATGGGGTGACAGATGGATACTTTCATCTCTTTTGTATGGCTTTTGAAATGAAGACATTTTAGAGTGTTTTGCTGTAGGTCGAGCAGAGTCTGGAATGGAAAGTGACACTGTCTGAGCAGTCCCGCTGTGCTCAGCAGCACATTTCCTCCCCTTCCAGCCATCCTCATCCTCATGCCTCCCAGATGAGGATTTGCAGCAGCTCCTACCCTGGGAGGTGGCTGCTCCTCCCAGCTCTGACTGGATCCACAGCCACTCACATCCTTCCTCGAGCCTGGTAGCATGGGCCCGGTTTGTAATTAATGCGCAGCAGTTCAGGCCAATGGAGGGCTTCGGCTCAAGAGAGGAGAAGCTGTTCCTGAGCAGGAAAGAGGGCAGCAACATGACACTAATGAGAAACACTTTGGGTTGTGGGGAAAAGTTCTGGTCTAGGAACCTGCTTCTTGGCAACTTTTTGAACATATCTGTTAGCAGTCACGCAGGGAAGTCATGGCCACATGGACAGGAAGCATTAAGTGACTGGTGGGTTTGCCGTATGTGACTGATGTGTTAAAAGATGATATTCTCCTTCATTAACAGCACTTAGTGTTGGAGGACGCTACAGGACGCTCAGGACGAGCACAGTATTTTTAACAAGTAATTTAGAGCCTGTCTTCACCGTGTGATTAGCTTGAGGTATAACTTGAGAGCTGTTAGTACAGTAACCTGACGCTTGTGCATGTCTTCAGCTGGAGCCAAAGGGTGCTTTTACCACGGGCTGGAGCTGGTGGTACTCGTGCCGTGCGGCTGAGCCAGCACCTCTGACCACAAGGAACAGCTCAAGGGCTGTTCCACAGCACTGGCTGTGCTTGCCCTGAGCAGATAAGCTTAAGACGAGTTATTTTAAGTGTAGATAGCTTCAACTGGCAGTGAAGTGAGGACAACCCTGTAGACAGCTGAGAAACTGGACGGAACTTGAAAATACACAGAGAGAGTTGGGATTCGGCACAGATCAGTTCTCACTTAAATCCTTTTCTTTTCTTTCCTTTCTTTTTTTTTCCTTTTGGGGAAAAAAAAAAAATTCTTTCCACAGTAGCAGACTCGCAGCTGTTAACTAATCCCATAACAAGTGGCATTTAGCCACACATTTTCCAAATTAAATAAGCTTGCATGTTGGACTAGTTTCATACCCTGTAATACAAATACTTTCCCTGCTGGGGAAAAAAAAAAAAAAATTAAAAGAAAAACCCTCTCAGGCTTTCCTATGCCTCTCAGGCGTAGGAAGAGTGGAGAAAGGGAAGATGGTGTGTGAAAGCCTATGAGCAGAGCCGGTGTGTGCACGTCTGAGTGCAGAGCTGGTCTGTGCACATCTGTGAGCAGAGCTGGTGTGCACACATCTATGTGCAGGGCTGGTGCAGCCTGGTTGTAGCTACCACTGTCCCTGTCAGTGCAGCATGCGGAGATGCTGCAAGGAGAAGTGTTTGTTGGAAGATCTGATGGGTTATCAAGGACTGCTCATGCTTAAATTATTAGTTAAGGCTGTGACATTAAAGAATTGTTATTTGGTCATGGTCTCATGGCTGTGTTTTGCTAGGAGGTGTTTGAAAATTCTCGTCTGTGCTGTCACATAATCTGTAGTTGCCCTTTTGTTTCATTTTTTTTTTTTTTCCCCTGGTCATTTGAATAATGTTTTCAGATCCTCGATTCAATCTGGGTTCAGTGGAGCAACATTTGGAAACAAGCAATTAACTGCACATTTTGTTAGAAGTTATGCTGGATCTTTTCGTGAGGGTGTTTGAGAGCACCTACACCACTACCCCTCCCTTCCTGCACATTTTTAAGAATCCCATTAAAAAATTTTCAGGATCCCCATCCAAGCCAAACGCATTGTTTCCATGGAAACAATTAATGGGTAGAGCAATTTATAAGACTGATGTAAAAAAATGAGCACTTCATCAGACCCCCTGCTGTTCTGATACACAATCTCAGGGAAAAGTCTGCAGTGAGGTTTGCATAAGCCATATCCTTAAAAAGGAGAGGGGGGGACACGTACAAAAAGGAGTCTGCAAGTCTGTCTGTGGCACAGTGAGCGATGCCTATTGTGCTGCGCAGGCATTAGGAGCTCTTGGAAAAGACTAGTAAATTCTCATTTCATGACGTCTTTTGCAATGTTTTCCCTTTAGAGAACAGTTTTTTTTTTTTCTAATCCCACCCTCTTCCGCAATACATGCGGCTGCATTTGGGGAAAGGACTCGTGGCCTGTGATACACAAGGCAGCTGGTCCTTGCCAGAACTGGGCCTGTGGTTAAAAGGCGTTCAGGATGCCTCATGTTGCTCCGGCTTTCCAAGGGCTTGCGGGCTCCTGGTTAGAGACCCAGCTTCAAAGTGTTCTCTTTGTTTTGGTTTTTTAAACCTGCCATTTCAGTTTCCTCCTGGCCAGTGTTTGGCCTTGATTTTATCAATATATACATACAAACAGCTCAGAATTTGCTATTTAAACTAGCGAGTGCGCAGTGCACACCACATACAGCCGGTGCTGTCACGCTGGACAGGTGTCTGCACAGGACTTGGCTTGGAATTCCCTGAAGAGCTTATTTTTGGGGAAATAGCCCAACGAAACCTCCATGCTGCACAGCTCTGCCGCAGGAGAAGCAGGAATCCTGCACGTCTGCGCTCTGCAATACGTGGCAGGGGTTTTAGAGCCTGCCATAAAACATCACCTTGCAAATGAAATTCTTCTATCTGCTCCTGTACCTCCCGCGGCTGCCGGCGCGACCAAGGCAGTTTCAGGCCTTGGAGGCACATTCAGCTCAGAGTCCAGCTGCGCTCCCCGCGCCCGCCAGCACCGATGTGTTCTGTACTAAGGAAATGAGTAAGGAAAAATAATAACGCAGGAGTTGGTTGGCTTCTGCTCTGCTCCTGCGGGCGGTTTCCCGGCTGGGTGTTCCTGCAGAGGGCACTCGCCATCCACGAACCAGCTCCTGCATCCCCCAGCAAACCATGAGCTATGGGTGTAAAAAAAATCTAAATTATGAAAGCAAATTATTCCCTTGTAGTGCATGAGGCCAGCTGAAAGAGCAGCGGAGATTTAAGGAGAAGAGGGGGGGGAACCCCATGGGGAGCAAGAGGGCCAGGCTGTAGGGACGGAGGGGACCGGGGCACGGAGTCCAGTGTGCTGCCGTAACGGGTGGTAATAATAAAAAAGGATGAAAAAAAGAAAGGCTGCGTGGCTGGTTTAAAATTTAATAGGATTGGGGATGAGAGAGGCAAATGCTTTAATTAAACCCAACCCAAAAATGGGAAAAGCCTGCAACAGAGTGGGGCAAATACACTGAATTATTGTCAGCCTATAGCCACTGACGTATTAACTATCACAGTATTTGGAAAGCAGTATTTATTTCAACTATATTTCTTTCATGCTTATATATGGGAAAGGAATAGACTTACAAAGAGCTCAGCCCAGAGAAACATCGGGATCTAACCGTGTGAGGCTTTAAAGTACATGTCTGTGATAAATAAATACTCAGCAGCTGAATGATAAAACAGTTTAAGTATTCTGGAGTTTGTGGAAAAAAATAAAATCTCATATTACTAACAAGCTCCCATTGAAAATACATTATAGAAATTGCTTATAGTGTAGAAAATGGTCATGCACTTTCCTATGCCCATAACTAATCAAAGGTAGAAAAAACCCTTGCAAATGTGTTTCAGTTTTAAGGACTTGCATTTTATTATTTGGTTTTATTGTGCCAAAGTAGCATGTAAACAAAAATACTCACTGACCGTCAAGGCAGCTCTCAGAAATGTAGGTCTGCATCTTGCAGAAATCTGTAATCCAAATTATTTTCACATTGCTAATGAGAATTGTGAATTTATTTTGCAAGTTTCTCTTGGCTACTTGTTTAATTCTTTCTTTCTTTCCCTTTAAATTTTTGTTGCTTTTTCTTTTTTCTCTGCAAATATTTTCTACTTTTCTTTTGAAATTTTAGCATTTCAAAATGGGAATTCTTTTATTTTACAAAACATAATTTGTACTTGCTCTAAGTCCCTGATTAAAGTAAAATATTATTGAATTGCAGCAAATTCCCTCACATCAGTATATATTGCCTCTGCTTGATGATGATGATGAGGGAAGGTAGAAATGTTGTTAACAGCAAATTTTGTTTCGGGACACTCCAGTCTGTTTTTAAATGTGTGGTTTGGGCTCTCTGGGGCCGAGTCAGGTGAAAAAGAAGCAACAACAAAATGGCAGAGCAATTACTTAAAGAGGGGCTCATGGAGGAGGGTTGTCAGGTTTCTGTAGGGAACTCGGGCAGACGGTAAACTGATACGATCTCCCCCGCTGCAATAATCCAGCTTGTTTCACAAACACAAATTATGAACACTTCAAAATCCGTAACAGAAATCAGGTTTCAGAACTGTACAGTTTCTTTTGAAGGGGCTTCTCTGTTGAAAAGGCTCTTGTAATTTTATTTTAGTAGGCTTTAACTCTGGATTTGAGGAGATAAAACAACCTGTTCAGAATTATAATCATGTTATTTGGGCTCCTACATTTAAATTAACGCAACTGTTTCAGGTATTAGAATCCTGTTTTCAGGTTTGCAACTCAGCCTTAAAAAATTGGTTCAAGTTAAATCAGGCACAGAATAGTTCAGCCCTATTGTAGCTTTTTCTTAACAAATTTAAATTGTTTTAACTAATTTTAATTTTAGTTATGATTTTACAATAAAATCGAAGCCCACTGGATTTATCTAGATGGGTATTTTCATATTCTAAAAGGGTTGTGAATTGAAAGGAGCATGGTTGGTTGCTGTAATTTCATCTTATTTCTTCATTTGTTAGTGAAAAAATAAAGGTGAACAAGGAAGTAAAAGGGACTGTTCCCAAGTATACTAATTATTATGGAGCAATTTTGGGCTAAAAAGCATGTGAATGTTCATATTTTTGTGCAGATGTGGGATTTCCCAAATGACAGGACAAACAACATCATGTGTCTTTTTTTTGATCTATCTAGTACAGAATCTTTTCTTTTATAAATCGATTCCCCATATCCAAAAGATGTCTTTATTTTTATGTTTTGCCAAATACATTTGTTTTTATCTTAACGTATGTTTTATACATGTATACTTATATGTAAGTGTACAATACAGCTGTAACGATTGATTCCTAAATAATCTCACAAAGAAAAACATCTGTCAATTCCAAATGCTGGTTCCTCGGTAATGCAGAATAAAACCATATTTTAACGTTGCAGTCCCTCCTTACGAAAGTGATCAGTCCAAGCAGCCCCGCAGCTGGAGGAGAGCCTGGGGAGGCCGGTGGCTGCCTGCATCCCGTTCTGGGGTGACCAGCGAGGGTGGCCTGCGGTGGCGGCTGTCACTCGCCTGTTCCGGGGACCGCCTCTTGGCTTTGACCTGACCCTTCCTATTATCTCCCTTCCATTTTACATTCCCTTTTGCTATAGATATTCCCATTCACGAAATCTTTTCCTGATTGCTTACAGTGTGAAGGCAAGTGCTGGTGTGGATCAGAAATAAATAGGATCACGAGCAGAAGCTATTCGTCAAACCCCTTATTTCCTGGAGTTCCTTCCCTGATCCCTAGTGCATGAATTGCATTATATTGCAAAATCTCTTTTTATTTAGTTTATACTTTCTTGTGGCCTTTATTAAACATCAGAGTATTTTCAGTGTGCTCAAATCCCATGTATTCAGGCAATCTCGCCCAGGAGGCTTCATCCTGTGAGAACTCGCAGTTCTGGGCCGAATCCTGACTATTGTTTTTTATGACGATCCCAAAAATCTGTTAAAACACGGCGTGTCGTTTTCTGTCTGGTATCCAGAGTTCTCCCAGTGAACGGCACAGCTGCGGGGGATGTGGGGAGCTGCCTGCAGTTGCTGTAAGGCAGCCTGTCCCTTTGGCCGTGGTGGGAATGCCAGCAGGGCACGGCGGGAACGGCCGTCAAAGTCCATGCAGGAAAATGGCTCCGTTGGCACCTGCCTTTGCAGGGTCATGCAGGCTTCTTGCTGTGCTGCATCAGAGACAGGGAAAAATATTGTGACTCATTTTACATGGTGGAATGCAACTAGTAATTCCTTCCCCCTGTTTGCTCCATCCTATTTCAAGAGGGCTTGCACAGGTTATTTTTGTTTGTTTGCTTTGTTGTGTTGTTTTGTTTTGTCTTTTTAATTAAAAAAAAAAAAAAAACCAGATATTTTATTATTCTTGGTTCGCATTTAAAATATTTGGGAATATTATTTGCTAATATTTCCTTTTTTTCTGCCTTGCTTTCTCTCTTTTACTTGCATTTCCCTTTTAGCCTGCTCACCGGATGGGTTGCATTTTCTTTCCAAGCTGAAGCCATCACCTCCCTGTGCATCAGGAGGATGGGATTATATGTACTTCTTTCAGACCTGAGGCATTACTATTTCTTCCCCATACTCAGCATCCAATTGTCTGGCTCTATCTGGGTCCTAAATCCATCCTGAATTGGTTTCATAGCTGGCAGATTTGTGTGTTCCATCTTGGTTTGGGACCTGGCGTTCATATGAATATCTCAAACAATTTTATATTTTTCCAAGTAGAAGTTTTATTACATGCAGACAATCTGTATATGACTAGTGAAAATGAGAAGATAAAGGGTTGATTGAAAACACACCAAATGCTAGTTTTTGCCAGGGTGCAACAAAACCAGGTTTTATTGTGAAGGGAGCAGTGATAAACCCTCTTGTTTTGAATGGATGGTCTCGCGTTGCCCTCCGGTAGAGAAATGGTTAAATTATGCACTCGTTGGAGTATGAAGGCAGTTCTTCTTTGCTGACAGATAGTTTGACCAGTGTCAGGTTATCCTGATGCGTTCAGCATACCTTCATTGCATCATAAATAAAACAGACAAATTACTTTTTTTTTTCCTGGGGTGGAATAAGCAGGAGGAAGGGGAGGGATAGGAATTGGGGTAGATGGGGGTTCGAGGGGGTGAAGAATTAGAAGGAAAAGAAAAAAGGGAGAGATCTTTGCAGACACTCTATGAATCTCTGCTTGGCAGCTGAGAACAATGAGAAAAGCAAGCAATTACCTCGAATCCTTCCCCTTATCCAGACATAGGAAATATATTCCTGCCTGAGCCTTTTTTCTTGTCTCCCTCACTCCCTCTCTTGCCCTCCCTCTCTCCCTCTTTTCCCCCTCTCCCTCTCTCCTTCCCCCTTGTATATCTAATTTAATTCTTTGAGGCAAGGCAGATGTAACAAAGAAAGGAGGGTCTGTGTCGATGGGCCACTTCCTACCGCAGGACGAAGCCTTCCTCCATGGCAAACGTCCTTTTCCATTCCCTGCCCTGGCAGACTTCTGCAACCTCTGCAGCAGCATCCACGAAAAATGAGTAGAAAGGTATTTTATAGTGCCAACTCTTTTACAGATTCCTCCCAAATAAAGTGGTATGAATACTAAATCACCCTGTCTGGGTGCAGGAAGGCAGCGTGTTCTTTATCTTCAGAAATCCACCCCAGAGGGGCAAACAGAGCCCTTTCTTCATATTTCCCTCAATTCCTGTATTCAATGGCCTCTTTACTGGTGGCTTCTGTATTCTCCTGGAATTCCTATAGGATTTAAATTATTGTTCTTGAATCTTTTCTACCTCCTTTCTTCCAAAGCAACATTTGCAAATGTTTCATTACGTTGCCATGTTCATACCAAGGATGTCCCTGGATGGTTCCCCTCTAGCTGTCACCACCTTTGCTCACTGTCTCCCCTGAAGGAAAATGGGCATTGCTGTGCCCTGGTAAACTGCACCAGCTTCTGTGTAGGACCTCTGTCCACTCACTGTGCTGTGAGAATGATAGTTTGCATAAAGATATTTTGACCTTTTAATTCCTAGTAAACCTTTAGCTAGCAGGTTTGGTTTTATTTCTGAGGGAATAAATAACACAGGCGTGCTTGCTGCTGATGGGATCGTTGCTCTTCTCAGTCAACCCTGATTCATGCACCAGCACCTGGTGGTGTGGAGCTACCCTGGGTCTGCAGCATGCTGGACTAGCTGAGAATAGCGCCCAGCATTGCCCCAGTGCACCCTGGCAGCAGGGCTCAGTGTGGCTGATGGGCTCAGCATCCAGCACAGCTGGGGCTGCAGGTGTTTCACTCAGTGGGGTCCCCCCACAGGACCCCTCCAAGTGTTGTGTGCACTGTATCTGCTCTGCACGACTTTTTGGGTGCCTCAGGTTATGCTGCCACGTGCAGCTCCCAGAGCTATTGCCGATTTGACAGCTCAGCCCCATGACGGTGTGTTCCACACGCTGCCCTCCCCAGCCAGGATGCAGGCGATTCATCCCCTGCCCCGCTGTCACTGGCCAGTCACAGCACAGTCCCCTTGGGGGTACCAGTCACCAGCTCTGCCCCCTAACCTGAAATATTTGCAAACCCCCATGAGCAGAGTCTGCCTCCCGCACAGGGCCATGGGTGCGAACCCCCTGGTTGGCTGCCTCCCCCATCGCACCCTGGGATTTGGCATTGGGCTTTCAGGAGAACATCCATAATTTTGTTTGTGCTATGCTCCCTTACCCAGACCTTTTCCTTGCACCGTTTGCAATCACACCAACACCTGCATATTGTGATTTAAAAGTGGACAAATTGTCTGTTTCCATTGCCTTTGCTTTTAGAAGGAAACTGAAACCACTATTAGACTTTTAATAATTTAAGATAAAAACGCTGTTCCTTAAGAACATTCTCTGGCTATATTTTTACAGTCGGGGGATAGAAAGGAACATTACAGGAAATTTAAAGGAGGCTTTTGGTATTAAATCTTCACCTTTTCCAGAAGATAACGCAATTCCGTAAATCTGTGTGAGACCTTTGTTTAACCCACCCCCCGCTATCACAGGCGAGGTTTTATAGGCGCCTGTCTTGCTGCCGCTCACAGGCTGTGTTTTACATAATACCCTTCAGCATCACTGATATTAACCTTGATGGCATTATTATTGCTATTTACAGTTCATATGCTGGTAATGGTAAACCTGAATGGGATTAATAAAATAAATTAAGTGATAGAAATATTAATGCTATTAACAATCAGTAACAATAGTTGACAGCGTAAGAAAAAGAATAACCTGCCATTAACCAAGTAGGGTAAGGTCTCTCTAGCATATGCATAAAGGTATCTGACACTTCATTTTGATAAACCCTAGATTAATTTTCTTTCAAGCAACAACTTTTCCAGGGCTTTCGTGCTTCTCTGTTTCAAAACTGAGCTGTTGGCACATTTCCCACATCACCTTTCTGATGACCAAGAGCCTGGTGCCTGCAGGGCAGGCTCAGGGCAGGAGCTTTGTGGTGAGGACAGACCTCTTGGGCTCCAGCTGCTGCTGCTGCCGCCAGGTTTTGGTCCCACAGAGATCCTGGGCTTCATGAAGCCACTGCAACACATTCCCAGTGCTCCTAGTTTGTGTTTCCAGCCAAAAAAAAAATAATTACAGCCTGCTTCTGGGTGCAAATTTACAGCTGAAGGACTGACCAGTGATGCGTGACTTGTTTCTTTCTGAATGTGCCATTCACATTTTCATGCATCCAGCTAAGGGGTTATGAGCTTTGGTGTAGGAGTTGTTCAACAATCAGTTTGGGTTGATCTAATGCTCCATGGGCACTGCTGCGGACCTCTCATCTCCATCCCTACCACTGCCACACTGGCTTTGGAATGGGGGAAGGTGACTTTATGATAGACTGTGAGGGAAGTGGTGGCCTCTGGGCTTTTTAGGTGGGGTAGCTGTGAGTTTTGCCAAAGCCTTTGAGAATAGAAATACCAGTCTTCCTTTTCATTCCTTATGAGAAGTTTTTCCTATGCCAGAGCCCAGGTTTATCAGGTGTGACCATGTTTCAGTGGGTTTCTGGACTAATGCACTGAGTGGCCTCATACACCACTGTTCACGGGTCAGACACCAAGGCTTCTGTGGAGCTTATTTAAGCACACTGGAAAATTCCCTGCCTAATAAGGTGAGCAAAGGGTGGTAAGAAAAAAGCATTGCTAATTTTTTTCCTCTTACAAATGCATCTTGCCAATCCTTTACAGCTGGCTAAAAGCTGGGATTTCTCGCACTAAGAAAGAAAGGGAGACCATAAATAAACCAGTGCAGGACACCTGGAAAGAATAAAGTGCCCTTCTCAACCTTGTAGGGGAGGAGGAATTGGTGTCTGCCTGGCTGGTACATGGAAGTGGTGTGGGGAAAGAAGGCTGGGATCTGGACCAGTGAGGAGATGCTCGCAATTGTTTTCTTTCATGACATTTTCCCTGCTGAAAAACAGATTTTTAATGTTATTGATAATAGTAAGTCCAGAATGAAGAGCCCTTGCCACTATTCCAACAGTGCCATCTTTGGTCAGAGCAGAAGCTGAAACCTATTTCCCAATATAAGCCCAAATTTCAACCCCCTCAACCCCGTCAGCCGAAAATGGATCAGCTCCAAGGGCAGGGGATTCCCAGGAACCCTGCAGGTAAATGGTGTTGTGTGGTCTTGTGACAGTCTAGAGAACAGACTGTTCAACTCTTTTCTTCCACATTTCAAATTATCTTGTGTCCAGATTTCAAATGTGTGAGATTTTGGCTATGGTAAGAAAACCCCCTCTTTTAGTAACTCATGTTCTCTTTGCTTTCTGGTGGGGAGAAAAAGGCCAAACCACCTGAAATACCCTTTAGATGACTCCTCTCAGTAGAAATTGGCCTCCTCTCGATTCTCAACCCCCTTTTTTAGAAGTGACTGAAGACGAATAGTGGACTTTAATCTAGAGACATGAAATATCATCACGAAAGTGCATTGTTTCACGAACGCACCTTATCTCTGATGCACTCCCTGCCACTCTCAGAATCTGATACTCTTTCCAGAGCGCTTCAGACCTGTCCATTCATTATCTACACAGGAAGCAGATAAATAAGCACACATGCTTTTCCTCAGATTCTGGAAAAACTCCAGCCTGGTGTCTGGAGAGGCCCAGTGCCAGTGATGCCCATCACTGCGCTCCTTCAGTCCTTTGCTGCGGTGGGAGGTGACAACCGCGCTCCTGGGTCCTTCATCTGCATGTTAGAGAGTGAGCCTCTGGCATCTGCTGCGTTAAATAGACATTTCTCGCCAAGATGTATTTAATACTTCTCCATGCTGTCTCCATGTTTGCTGCTCCACTGTTGGCTATCAAGGTATATTTCCTCTGTGGTTCTCTGTCATCTGGTGCTGTCCCATTCCTTCCTGCATGCCAAGGTCCATGTTTGGTGTCACCGTGCAGTGCCCTGATGGGATAGCAGGATCCCAGGCACTGCCTTACAGAGGGGAATGGGAGAGATTGCTCTGGCTTGTCCTAAGGGAAGTCATTGGAGGCAGTTAAGCAAATTCAGCAAATACAGAAACCAATAAATGACCGACTTTTGCAATAACGTGCTGATACACACTTGGTGTATTTCAGTATTGATTTAACACCAAAATGTTGACATGGGAGCACTTTTGGAGAGAGACAATTCCTTTGGCCTTGGAATTACAGAGTAGTCTTGTGATATTAAGAAAATTCCTCTTTTTAAATTGATATTGGCCTTAATCATCCATTAGCCAGTACTTAGCTCCATTAGCATTTGAGCCAATATTACAGTTTTTCAAGGAAGAATACTATTTACTGTTTAGTTTGTTCTTGGTGAACTTAAAATGGCTGCACTGTGCTGTAAGATGGAGCCTCGCTTCTGTATAGACAGAAATGGAATTAGCAAACGTAAATTGTATTCAAAATAGCGGTTCCTGTTTTATCTCACTGTGTTTTGCCTTCCCCCGGTACTCCTCTCCTTTCCTCATAAGCTGTCCCAGCCCCTTTTGAGAGCGTAGCAGATAGTCATTACAGTGGAGATTTTTTTATCCACTGGTTTAACTTGCATATTTCTGCTTCTCTTGCAGCGACGCTGCAAGGCTGCTAGTTAAAGTTACAGCACGCCGTTGGTTTTCCTACACACTTCTACTCGGAAGGCTTATAAAATTGCCTGGGAGAATTCCGGCCAGGTAAAGGCCTGGCTTAAGATGTGTAAACTTGGGAATCATTTTTTTTAACGTTACAAAAAAAATTTCAAAATACAATTTACTTTACTATTTTTAACTTGACATCATTCTGGCTGTGCATGTTTCTAAGCACCTTCAGTTCCCATTTATTTTAGTGTTCACCATCTCCTAAGAGCAATTCAACATCTGAAAGGTTTGGATCCAAAAGGGTTTTGTAAGAATAATGCCAGACACGTGGGGGAGGGGGTCAAACGATCAAAGAGAGGGAGTTTAATATTGTTGCCTGAGCCTGGTTCGAGGCGCATGTTTTCTAAGCATGGCTTTTTTGTTGGTTTTTTTCCTTTCCTTTTACACTGACTCAAAGTCAGCCCTTTAGCAAGCCACTTAACCCCTAAATCTGTTTTTCCATCTGAAACCAATAACACCATGGTGATATGGAATCTGTAAGTACTAATTATTATTCTTATTATTCATAATTTTACTCCAAGTGGGGCTGGCATTAGGTGTAATTGTTTTTATTAGAGAATAATACTGGAAACAACCATTTATAAACCTCAGTAAATCTGTAGAAACATTTACTCTCAAAGTTTCATGAAGCTTTTTATGATTTCCATACATATTGTGGTTAACGTTTCCAATTAAGCTATCATACATACTGCATATATTATGTAATTATACTAGACACAGAAGGAGCAACTTAGAAATTACAAGACAAGGACACATACACAACAAAAACTTAATTAAAAATGTGAAAGGCAGAAGAGGCAGAGAGAACAACAAATTTCAGGAAATTAATAGTCTAGATTAAAAATTATTCAGTAACCTAACTCTAATGGGATACCATTTTAATATTCAGCATTCCATGCCAATATTGGATGTTTAAATCCTGAAATGTGAATTTCCATGCTTTTGTGACATTGACTAACAATCTTAACGTCCTTTTAATGTACTTTTTGTTGTGTAAATCTGTGTAAGTACCATCAGTCATCAAACTTGACATCTGACGGCGTGATGTAGACCCAGCCTGCATGTATTAGGGCTTTTTGTGTTTGTGCAGTGGAACCTACTTAGACAAATTCCACTGAAGGCATAAACCTGTTAAAGGAATACATTTTCTTTACACTGAAACAATAGACCTGCATCAAAGGAACATCCAGTGAAAGAATAAGTAATTTAAAAAGATAGATTTCTTTTCTGCAAAAAGGCAAAATGTACTGAGGGCCTGACCTGCTGAAGAGATGAATCTGTTGACTTATCAAGGCAGTGTGCAAACCGAATCAGAATATAGATGATTATTTAAGAATTATCAAACAAGAATCCAACCAACACCTTGTGCTTTTAATGCACTGCTATGGTTTGAGGTGATTTAGAAAAAATTAAGGAAAATGTGAATAAGAACATTCCCAGCATCCTTAACATGATTCTATTCCTACCCTCTGAACTTCAGCTCAAGGCTAAAGCTTAATTTATGGACTCGGTTACAACAAGCAAGAAGCCACAAATAATATTTTAAAATGGTAATCCCAGTGCCACCATCAGGGTAGAGGCATCTTCCAACCACTCAACTGAGAGGATGGGCTGGGTATCCATTCCCTAAAACCTCTGTCCCACTGCAGCCACCTGCAGCCTCATGCTCCTGCCAGCTGTGGCAAAAGAGGAGTGAAGAAAAGGGGCTCAGGAGCAGGGTTTGCTTCTGGCAGGACAAGTATCTTCTCGCTGGTTTTTATTCTAAAGATGAGAAAGCTGATGTCCACACTGACCGTGAGGAGGTCTCTGAAAAGTACCAGGAAAAAGCCTCATAAATTTCCTATCTTGGTATATTCTGCAAAATCTTCTTTCGAAGTGTGTATACGAGGCAGAGGGGAATGGCACAACGTGCAGGGAAAAAGGGAGATCCACTCTACACACAACCTGGTGAATGTCCTGCTGGAAGACCAGAGGGGCTGGTTGCTGGATTGTGCTTTCTGGCACAGGGCTTGCAAGGATTGCCCCGCTAACATCTATGCATGATGGTATGAATATCCAGATGAAGATAGACGTGCCAAGTCCATCACTGTGAGCACCAGGCAGAACATCCCATCACTAGACTTCTCCAAGGCTGGGTGTTCAGATGTCCAGCAGCCTCACTGGCAGCACAACAGAAGTCCTGCATTTCCCTGTGAAAGAAAAACCTCTTCAGAAACACAGGTGGGAGCGCAGCTATGACACACAGTGCCAAGCACGGGATTTGCCCCAAGTGGCAAAGAGCTGTATTGGTACCTTGCGCCAATGAAAAAGTGGTTTGCCTGCAGCTGTAGTGCGCACCAGGAGCTGAACCTCTGTCCCTCTAGCCAATCCATTACCCCTATGGCAAATTAAAGGTATTCATATTCCCTTATGAATTTAAAGTGTATTATTTACCTACCTGACATACTTGAGCTCTAAGTATACTTTTATGAGTATCTGCTCTGCATTTGGCACTCCTAACTGGAGCTGGGGCCAAATTCGGCCTGTAAGTAGATTCATTGCTGTCATTTGGATTTGTAGTGGCAGCATTTGCCCATTATTGTGTTATTTTAATTCCCTCAAGAATCTAATGAAAATTAAGTGAAAAAATAAGGCTTTCTGTATTCTATTTTCAGAATGATGGATTGATAGAAGGACAGGCGACTTATACTTGTAGGCTGAAGATTTTATGCATATATACATAACAGATATGGAGACAGAATTTTTCCCTTATGGCAATGGAATGGTTTTGATAGTCTTCATTAAAATAGATTTGAAAATACCATTTGTTTTATGTTTAAACCTTAAATTAAATTTTTCAATAATAAAGTATGCTTATTATAACCCAATTCTATCAATCACTGAAATGAACAGCACATTGGTGGGTTCAAGCAAGTAAATAAATGTGTTATTTTATTGCATGTCAGGAAGGTTTCTTGGATAGAATTCTTCCCTCTGAACTGGTGGGTTAGAGGTTTAAGCATCGTATCAAGGATTTGTACTAATGCAGAGTGCTGATCCTGCCTCTCAGTGCCTTGGACAGAGGGTGGCAGTTCAGACAAAGTATAAAAGCACGTCACGCTCTGTCCAAGCCAGGAGTAGTGTTTCCCTGGTCCCTTTGAAGAGGTGCCACTCAGGGCCTCAGTAAAGGATACCTCTTTGTAGCTGTGGTATTTCGAGATGTATGTGATACGTGTTATTCTGCAAAGACAGTTTTTGAGTTGTTGCTAAAGATCTTCCAGCTGCTGCATTTGTCTGGGGTCACTGTGATAGTTAAACTGATCATTTTAACAAGTGTTTGGGGAGACCTTGAAAAGAGTTTTAGGTAAAATACAAAGAGGCCACATTCTTTGCTGGAAACAGGCATGGGTATGGAGAGCATCTTGCTCCTTGGTCAGTTCAGGGTTTTCCACTACAAAGACTTCGCAAAATTTTTCCTTTGCATAATCAAATAATTGCCGACAGAAGGTGGAACAGGTATCCTCTTGGCTGGACAGATACGGCTGCGTGAACCTCGAGTGAATCTTGAACATTTCTGAGAGGCATGTGAAAGCTTCTAGAGCTGCTTGAGTTGGGCTCTAAGCCTCCATGTCCCAGGCTTCTGTCTCCACTAGGACCAGAGCAACTCTAGAAAGGAGGCACAGCCGCTGTTCTGCTGTTGTATTCCTGTGACTGATCCCCGTACCACGCACGCGTCCTGTTTTCCTCCATGTCTCAGATATGTATGGAGCACCGAAACCCCCCAGAGACGGCTGCTGCTGCTGGGTGCACACGTGGGATGAGCTGTGTCCATTGGTTGTGTCCTGCACTCTGACACTCGCTCTGTGCATGTGGAGCATTGCCAGCCGTGCCCAGCCCATGCTGCCTGTCCCGGTGGCACAGGACAGACAGACCCTCACTCAGAGCAGCTCTGTGCTGTATCAGGCATTAGCTGAGCTCACTGGCTGGCGGGTAGATGGTGCAGGTCATGGGGCATAATTCTGTAATACCATGGCCTGTGAGGGCTGTATGAAAGGAGACCCAAATAAATCATATTACAGTAGCCTGGAGAAGAGGTTTTGAAGAAGAGCCACTTCTGGCCACTGCTGAAACATGAAATTCCACATGTATCCTGTTATAAAAGATGAATTCCATGTTGGGAAACTTATTGACATGTTTGGGCATAGATCATAGACAGAGAGAGCTACTAACACTCCAATGACACCTTCCAGATGTTCTCCCCTCAACAATTACCTGTCTTCTCCAGGCTGGCTTGCTGCTCCACAGACATCCCCGGGCAGGCAGGATGACAGCCGCTGAAGGCCACTGACAGGTTTGGCAGAGGTGGGGATGTTCTGGCAGGTTGAATAAATTCTGAGTATTTTGTGTTATCCATCATTAACATGGCTAAAATGAAAGAGTAGGGACAGAGTTCAGGGGTCGCCTCTTGTTCAAACACAGAGGATGTCGCCCCTCCACCTTCTCTTGGAAAAAGCAGAACCTCCTGCCCAGGTTTCTGTTCTTCCAGCCCATGCTGGTCACCATGTAGACCCACACACACACGTGTACACCAAGGTACGAACAACTTAGAGGTGGTGATGTAGCAGATCATCAACTACCATGAGTGTCATGGAGAGAAAACCGTCTATGACAGGTTGAAGGCTGTTACCAAATTAATGGAAAGCATGAGAAGGTGAGAGACACTCTCCATAGGTTATTTTAGCAAAGCAGGTTGTCCCAGTGCACAGTGGTTAATCCAAAATCCCTGTGGTCTCATAGGGCTGTGAGGCTCCAGCCTGCAGCTTCCAGACCTTGCTCTCAACAGTGTCCAAGGGTCTGTCCCACCTCCCAGCCCACCCTGCTGCCACTTGAACAGGAGAGCAGCCACTGCAGCGCTCAGGTACAAGCAGAAAGTTAAATAAACATTTCCCCAAGAAGACAAAGTAGATGAAAAATGTTTTTTACCAAATAACAGGTGAAATATCTTTGCAAAGCTGTTTTGGGGTTGAAACACGAAGAGCAGAGCTTGCATGGGTGTTTTGTTTTGCAGAATTTACAAAAGCACATGAGCAGCTGCAGCAAAGCCCACAGAAGGGATTGCTTGACTGTGTGAACAGTGCTGAGGAAAAGGGGGTTATCAATTCAAAGAAGAAATAACACTATGTCTGATCTAGGCTGGCATTCCTCACTTTTTGTCCCTTGGGAAGTAAAAAGAACTGAGAAAAACAGAATTTAGTTTTTAAGGAAAAAAAAAAAGAAAAAAGAAGACAAAATTTAGGTTGGTTGGACACCTTCAGAACTTAAGACGAACATTCCTCAAACATTGCATTTTTGGGGCACAAATGTGACACTCTTTAGATTACTGTTAATTGTGTTTTGCTGTTTGTGACTTGAGGCTCATGATGTCATTTCATCTTTATCTGTGAATGAACCTGGGTATAACATAATGTGAACATGACAAAGTGTGCTGGAATGCCAAAAGCTAAAGAGAAACATATGACTTCTGGGCTGAATACCTGCTTTGCCCTAGTATCTAATAAGAAAAAAGCTGGGATGTGGAAACAGAGTGAACAGTAAGAAGAGAAAAAAATTTGGCACGTCTTTTGCTGAAATTCAATCCTCCCCCTCCCTTGTATGCCCAGAAACCATCTGCAAACTTTTCAATCATTTTTTAGGATACAGTGAATTTTATCATAATTTTGTCAACCAAAACCATATGTGCTTTTTCTATTGACAACATAGAATAACAAAATCATATTTGTTCAGACCACAAGGCAGGTAATAAATAACTGTGGACACACTGCTATGTTACGACTTAATGTTGGGTGTTTTTTTTTTAAAGAAAAGTATTGAATATTACCAAAAAATTTAATTTGGGAGGTAAAGTAAACTTCTGAAGAGAAAACCATCTGAGAGAAAGCTTGTGGCTCAATAACTTTCCCCTTCCTGTTAGACCAATTCTAGCTCGGTGTCCTGAGGCCATAATAAAATGAGATCTTCCACTGCCCGCCCTCATCTGTGCATGGTGTCGATGCACATGCAAACCGCAGGTAACGGCTGCAGCACGTCCCTGCTGCGCACGCATTGTGCACTTGGCTGCCCGAGCTCACACTGGCCATTGCTCTGAGAAGTTTGGATCCCTGAGGTGGAAAGATTAAATGTGAATTGAAGTAATTCAGGACATACTTCCTCCTAATACACCCACCATGAAATATCTTTCCTTATTGATATTAGATAAGCTAATCTTTTCAGGTGTGACCAAATACTGCCAGAACCATGCAAAAATCATCACTCTAGAGCATTGGAATAGTCCTGCTCTAGGTTGTCTGGTGACAAGCGACATTTGCTCATTCTTTGGGTCTAAAAATGCAAAAATCTGTAACACAAGTAGCTGCCTAAAGCACTTTAGGGAAGTCAGCCTTTTTTTATTTCCTTTTCTTCCTTGTGTCTCTGTGTGTGTGCATGGAGAAAGCTGTTGAAAACGGCAGTGGGCTCAGCTGCTAATCACCAAAATTCCAACGGGGAACATGGCATGGATATGTTAATGGTAGTAATTAACCACTGGAAAAGCTTACCGAAGAGGCTGGTGGACTCTGTCTCAGGCTATCATAACCTGGACAGGCAACTTTCCTGGTCAGTGCTTCAACAAGCCTTTGAGCTTAAAAGATGAAAATTATTATAGTGCGGTTACACCAAGTTTGGGTCAAGTGATTTACAGAAAAATATCTCTGTGTAGACAAACATATGGTTTTAATATGATTATATATATTACATTAATAAACATGCAATTGTCATTGTGTTAACAGTGATAAACAGCCTTAGGTTTTTATAGTAATGTCTCATTAAGGTTAACTTGAGGGCTTGGTTGGATCTCCGCCACTTGACTTTGTGCAACTGCTCTTTACCTGGCCATTAAAATGGATGCAGAAAAGCTTGTGCACCACTGCAAAGTGCTCTGCAATCTGATGATGAAAAACTACAGGTAAAATTCCCTATTGGAAAGGTTATTGCATTCTCCTGACTGTATCCATTTTACTATATTTTAATACTTCCTCATGTGCCGTCATTAGCCACAGCGTTTGACTCTGCCATATTGTTTTCATTTTTTTCTTCTACATAACAACGAGACAAACAGAAAGACATAAACCTTGGTCTGAAGAATTTACTTTTAAAACTATGCTTACTTATTATAATAATACCCTGAGACTTCAGCTGGGATGTGGCCTTGGGGTGCTGTGATCAAGCAGGAAGACAGAAGGTTCCCCTTGAAACCTTCTGGGTCTGACCAGCACAAAGGAAAAGAGGGGAAGTTCTATAATTTTTCAGCAGTGATAATGATAAAATAATTAACAGACTTTGCATGTCTTTAAAACCTTCCTGCTAAGTTCTTGATGATCTTAACAAATAATCAATTAAAGCCTTCTGAGATTAGTGAGCATTATTGTCCCTGGTTTACGGATTAGGTGACTGAGGTACAAAGGGATTAAATTCTCAGCCCTGGGGCAGCCTGGGGCAGCCTCCTCCTGCCCCGAGCCCTCGTACACTGGTGTAAATGGCAGTGCACAACATGACATAAGGGCAGCTTCTGAGGCATTTTTCAGGATGTCCCATGGGAGAGTCCTAGGGATACCCAGCTGTTTAGAGTCTGCTCTTTGATCAGTTAATACTGATCTTTGATTAGTTAATACCTTCTCCTGTTCTAACCTGATTTCTCAGGACAGTTCAGCCAGTTTTCAAGTCGTATTTAAAAAGGTAATGGTACAAAAAGGAGAAAACTGGATATTACATTTGAGATCCATTTAGCAGATGAAAAGAGTGTCCTTCTACAGAAAATAATGATGTAGCTGAAGACATGGTTAAGAGTCAACACCACCACCGCAGCAGCTGCATTCCTCAGTGAGTGCTCTTCATGGAGCGGGGAGTGCTTCAGGGAAATGGTGCTCTGCACGTGGCTTCCGTAGAGCCTGAGATGTAGGACCACCACAAAATCTCTCTTACAAATAAATCCATGCACAACTCTATCCACATGTTGATTGGAGAGATACAAGTTGCTGCCACTTTTAGACCACAAAACCTACAACAAGCAAATGTATGGAAGTCCTCACACACCTTACCTGCTGCTAATGAAATCAGCTGTTCCTTGAGAGCAGCTCTTCACTGCACAGAGATGCCTATGCCACATCGCAGCAGTGAAGGAGTAGCTGGCTGTTGGGAGGGTCAGAGTTGTGCTTTTGTCCCACATCATGGCACCACCCCAGGGACAACATTTGGAGGAAGATTGGTGGTGGCAATGGTGGAGAGCGGTGCTTGAGAGGTGAGTAATCCAGAAGTGGGTGTTCCTCTGTTTGTGGGGTGGTCAAGATGGTAATCTGTTGGGGAATGTATTTTCTGAGGTGGAGTGAGAGCTGAGATCTCAGTGTAGCCTGAGTCTTCTCCTGCTGTAGGTGTTGTGTGTCTCTGCTGCAGTAGAAGTCTGGAGATGGTGCCACCATCTCACAGAGGGGGCTCGCTGGCACCAGAGAGCCCTGTGGGTCCTTCACACCAAAGGGTGATGCTCCTGCTGTGAGCTGTGTTCATCCAATTAGAGATACTTCTCGCCTCCCAATCTGTGACAAACTACCTTTGGGTCCAGTGTTTAACCTTCTGCACGGCTGCTTCAAGGAAGTGAACTTTCTTGTTGAACTTATTACACCACAAAAGGGGTTGTTCGATACATTTGCCTTAGTTAGCAAATCTGTGTCCCCAGGGAATAGGGCAACTGCCTGACTTGTGAAAGACACGTTTCCATATGCAGAAGTTTTTGGTGCCAAATGTAGCAGAGAAGGTGTTCAGTTTGTTTTTTCTCTCCTTCGACAGATGTTCTATTTTCCATCCCTTCTGCTGTTTTATACAAGAATTTCTTCTGCCTCTTTCTTTGCGTAGAAATCAAAGACAATGCTTCTGTTCCAGAAATGTAGTCCATTTTCTTCCAGAAATGTAGTCCATTTTCTTAGGAATACTAGATATTCAGGACAAACCACCTGTGCCCTGGATTTCCTTTTGGGCAAATCGAAAGGGAGAACATGGGTTGTGTTTTAAAGTGAAAATGACACAATTTTTCTATTTCTGAAGAGGTCTCATTAACACCTAATTTCCAGGTAAAGGAGCAACTTGATTTTCCTTCCTTTTTGAACACTGAATGAGGGGTATTTCATAACTATTTTCTGTAACAGGCTTGAAACTGAAAGGATCCATGATGTCTTTCATAGCTCCTCACCACTGATCTATCTTGTAAATCCAAGCAGTTTCTACCAGCCTTTTTTTCTCTTCAATATTTTAATATTGCATATAATATTTAACAAGCATAGAAATGATGAAAATGCTGCTGAATGTGTGACATACAACAGAACTGAATTAAGGCTGTGAAGAACCCTTGTTTTTAACAGAGATTCGTGGTGGTTTTGTGTCGCGTTGTTTTGCTTTTAAACCCAAACAGAAACCACTCCAACAGCACTACAGGAACTTTAAGAGGCTACATGCTTTGCAGGTCGAGGTGCTAATAAACACAAGAACCCTGTTCTCAGTACACTTTAAAGAAAAACAAACTTAGATTCTTTCAGAGCTGCCTCAGTTTGGAGGCCAGAGTTTTAAAAAGGCACCTTCTGCATTCAAAATCCAGAATGTGATCCCATCAGGGCAGCTCCTGCATGGGAGTGGTGGGGCGCAGTGTGAACGGGGTGAGGGCCAGGAAGGGAAGCTTAGTTGGAGAAAGTGCTACTTAAAGTAAATGCTGATGATTTAAAATGTTATTCCTTCTGTGCTTTTAGAGAGAGAGAGAAAAAAAAAGAGAGGAAAAAAAAAAGGTAATAAAGGCTCCCAGCCTGTACCTCATCTCCAGTCACTCCTGTGAAATTCCCAGGAGAGCATCCAGGCTCCCCTCTCCCCCTCTTTAAAAATGGTGGACCTGGAACCACTTACAAGAGAGGCTTAATAAGAGGCAAATGTGTTTTATATTTTGTATCTTGTTAAGTGAAAAAAGATGGATTCTCACAAGTAGTCTCCTGGTGCAGATTTGAGTGGTCTATGCATGCAAATGTTGTGATGCTTCGTCTGCCAGCATCCCGTTCCAGTCCCCCTTGGCCACTTAAAATCCCACCCCCCAGAGCAAGCAGAGATGAAATTGCTTCATTTGTACAATGGATCTGCAGATCTAGGGAGCTTGTTTCTATCTGATTTGCTGATAATTTACTCCTCATTTGATATTTTTTTTTTTTTTGTTTCCCTTTTCTTCCCCTCCACCCCCCTTAGAAAGAAAACAGCGTCTCAGCTCACATCTCTTCCCTAAGGAGGGAGGAATTGTTTCACTGGGCTGAGAGGATGATTGAAAGCAACTGAAAAAAATTAAAAAAGACCTACACAAAAATGGCACATTTATTAGAGGACAAGAAACCCCTTTTGCAACTGAAAACCACTAATAAAATTTTCAATTTACATTCCTGATTGCTGAAAAATCTGCTAGAAAAATGTAACTATTGAAAATATACAGTATGTTCTGTGAAGGTGTGTGCTGAACAGCAAGACATATTCCCCCTCTGATAATCATTTTTATGACCTTTTGGTGCAAGATAGTGCCATGCTTACTGTCTGCTTTCACTATTCAGTGTTGAGGAAACGCATTATATTTGTCTTTGATCCAGAGATCTGGTTTGCTAAAACTGATGGCTACAATTAAAGACAGTCCTGCTGAAAACCTGACCTCTGTCTGCTCTCAACTTCATGTAAACTTTTCAATATGGATGTAATTTAGTATTAAATTACCCGTGCTTTATTGCTTTTTAGCACAGCTCTGTCCTGTTGCCTTTTAAAAATATAAAGAGAAACATAAAAGAAAAATTGCACTGCATCTGCTTAATTATGTAATTATATACTTGTTTTCCTACATTTAGAAACCTTTCTGGGTGTGTTGTCTACAGAAAAGCTGTAATACTCGAGGTGGATTACTTTGTGTTCTCGGAGCATATCCAGAACAAAACGTGCAACTGCTGTTGAGAGTGTTGCTATTGTGAAGGGCTTGCATTGAACTGTGCTCTCTTTTTTAGGGCAGCCCAATAAGCCCGTGGGTTTTCTTTTCCCCTCAGATCTTAAACATGACATCAACCCATGATTTTCACTCTGTGGTCTTGTAGACATTCTGTTTGAATGAGGACTAAACTCCTCAGCTTTAGGAGATCATGGAAATCACAGACAGTGTGATTGGAAGGGACTAGGAGGCATCAACTGATCTCTCACTACTTCTAAAAAGAAAAAGACCAAAGTGGAATTTAGTGGGCAGGAGTCTACAGGCTCCTGTTATCTCGTGCCAGATGCTACTGTGCTGGCCCTGGTACCTCCAGCTCCTCCCTCATCCATCTGCTGAAGATCCGGGCACCCCATGCTGCTCTTGCCGCCTGTTCAGTGTCTCGATTCTTGACTGTTCCATCTAAACTTCCTCCTCCTGCAACTCTTTAGCAAAGCATCCAGTGCTTGATCCAGTGTGCCCTCCTCCAGGCACCTGAGGATCCCACTTGTGATTCTGAAGTGAAACAAAATGAAGAAGGGGTGTTTTCTGAATTGGCAGCAAGGCTGGGTCCCAACCAGCTTCTCCCAAGCCTCCATCCCTTGTAGACATGAAGGAGACGGGTGAAACTGAGCCACTTGTCCCTTGGCAGCTGCTCATGCACTCCATGGCGGGTACAGGCCAGAAAGCTCACAGCCTGAAGTGATGGAGATGCTTCCCAGGCATGATGTTGTAGCAGTTGTTCTTCCTGCTGTTATGGTTTGTCCTGTTGCTGTGTAAATTGTAATTTAGATGTTTTAAATGGGACTACAAGTCTGCTTTAATGCATCATTAACGTAGGCTGTATCACCAGGGCTTGTGCAGCCACGGCCCAGTCTCTTGCGTGGGGCTGGGTCCAGGTTCCTATTTGCGGGGGTGCTGCTGCTTCCCACCAGGCAACAGGAGCCAAACAGCTACAGCTGCTGATTGCTCCAAGGGCAACTGAAAGAGGAGAGATCTTACCTGATTTTCTGAAGTATTATGAGAACTGCAGGTTTTCTTCTGGGCTTTGCCATGTTAAGTAGACTATGGAAGTATTTTCTATCGCAACCACTCAGGTATTAAAGTGAATAAATAAACAGGTATCAAAATGTCAAAATGTATCACCCAGGGGAGGTAAATACGATTTATTAGATTAAAAATAATTAAAAATGAATCTAACAGGTGCAGTTTGCAGCCTAATCTAGCTGTATCTATTGCCTTCTCTTTCACACTGCCTTACTTTGATCCTCTTCTTATTTAAGAACAAATGCAGCATCTACGGGAAAAAGAAACAACACTGACTGCATTGAATTTTGACTTCCATGCAAAAATGTACCTGCAGCCCATCAAGAAACTGCTGGGAGTTCAATTTGTATCTTATCTAGCTTTTCTTATGTATTTATTTTTGCAGAAGTTCATTTTGTGGGTTGAGAGCCCTCACAAAAAAAGCAAACCCAAACAAATAAAAATTTACCTGCAGGTGATCCCCCACAGCTCCTCCAACTGTTGTTTGAATAAGGGTCCATCATGGTTTTGTTTAGCTGTGTGTCATCCATCTCCCTACTGCTGCCTGTATTTGCTCATAGTACTTTGCCTTTATGGGGACACAGGAGCCCGTTGACCGTATGGGCAGGTGTTGAGAAGCAATGCGCAACTGTGACAACTTGAAAATATAATTATCTCCCTTCCCGAGACACAGATAAGGTTTATATTTCCCAGGAGAGTGAAACTATGAATACTTCCAATGCAAAAGTGCTGCTAGAAGTTTCCTGTCGCCATTAGTGCCTGTTACCCCTCTTCCCATTGCACACGTTGGCGTGCAGCGAGGTTGGTGGTGCCTGAAGGGTCATGGGAGAGGTTGGCAGCGTCCTGCGGCTTGCACCAGTGATGCAGGGAAGGCACGTAAAGAGAATTAAGCTGAGGAGCAAGAGATGTTGGGGGGGGGGGGGGGGAGGGGGGAAAGAGGAAGCTTCGCTCACACTTTTTTCTCGGCTAAAAATGTGAGGGAATGGAATTTTTCACCTAAATATGTCTCGATTGAAAATCTTTGACCTTTAACATGAAAAAAACCAACAACTAATTTTTGAAAGCAGA
The DNA here is from genome assembly GCF_004027225.2 of Strigops habroptila. Lineage (NCBI taxonomy): Eukaryota > Metazoa > Chordata > Aves > Psittaciformes > Psittacidae > Strigops > Strigops habroptila. Next base: position 1,880,304 of record NC_044302.2, on the reverse strand, counting down.
TTTCTTTTCTTCTTTTCTTTTTTTTTTTTTTTTTTTTTTTTTTTTTTAATTTTTGATTAAACTGAGACAAACAATTATTTTTGTAAATGGACTGGTGGATTTTTCCCCCCAGACAAAAAAGGAAGAAAATGACTCCTGACAAGCTTTAATAAAAAGGCAGTTAAGGGGATGTTTTCTTACGTGGATTCAATTTCCCGGGATGCTGAGCCCAGAAGCCTGGGACCTGTGCTGTCTGTGGGCTTTCCATCTGGAGGGTTTGTGTGTGTAGCTCTGTAGCTAAGAGAAAAACACGGCACTGTTTGGAAGAGTAAAATCTACAAACAGCTTAATGGTCTGAAGGTAAAGTTGGTGCACGTGTGAAACGTAATGGAGAGCTAATGGGGCTTGGGAGAGAAAGGAGAGCATAAATTACACATTGAGCATTCTGGGGTTTGATGGTGGAAGTGTGGTGCAAATGCTTACCTGTCATCTGGCAAAAAGGCAAGGCTCTGAAATCATTTCTATGGGGATGCTGGTGCAAAATAACCCTTCTGTGTCCTTATCAGCATTCACAATAACAAATATCTGACAGAGCTGCAGGCTTCATCCCAGAAGATGCCAGGCAGGGAGTGAGGAGCTGGTGTAGGGAGCTGGGTATTGAGCAGCGCTTTGCTGGGGGCCAGGGCTGCTTGGGAGGATGGTGCGCCACTGCCTAGGATTGTCCAGGGATCCGAGCTGGCAGGAGGGCTGAGTGGCAAAGCAAGCTGCTGTGGTGGGAAATGGGATGGTGCTTCAGCCACGTCAGCTCAGGATGCGCCTACTTTTGTACCAGCTACTGCAGCTGAGATGGGGCTATGGCCCAGAGCACGTGCCCAGTGGACACCAGGTACTGCAGGGAATAACCCTTCCCGTTACTGACTCCAATGCACCGATGTCGTTGCAAATACACAGGAGTTGGCAGGATTTGTCCTTTGTCAAGGCATAAAGCTGAGACATGGCCTCTGCGTCTTCCATTCAGAGCTGTGTTTACAGAAAAAGGGGGCTTCAGGAGAGCTTTATTTTACCTACATATAAATATAAAATATTTAATACGTATAACATAATTTTTCCTCTCACAACTTCCAGTTGGCTGCAGGTGTGCTGGAGAAAGGCACAATGCAGGGATGCTGCCCTGCTCCTTGGGGCTCCCTGGATTCATCTCCAGCTGCCACCTCCTGCACCGTGGCTTTGTGGCACGGTATTGCCAGTAGGGATTGAGGCTCTGGGGTGGGATTTGGCACCAGGAGGCTGCTCTGGGCTCGAGTCCTTTGAGAGCTCCCTGTGCATGTGAAATGAAAGGTGCTGGAGCAGGAGGTGGGATGCAGGAGAGCAGCAGTGCCTGTGTGCTCATTGCCCCGTACCTTTGGTTTGGGGAGGTTTGGGGAGATTTGCAAATCAACTGCCAGAGGGTGGGCGCAGAGGAGCAGGAACCTGCTGGCTCTCTTTGTGGGAAGTGTTAAATAAAACCTGTTTCTTAAGCTGCGACACAATGAGCTGAAAAACCTTTCAGCTGTCCCCACTCGGACAGATGAAGTGGCCAGTGGCAGGTTTGTGCCTGCCCTGCTGCATGTCACCATGTGGCTGGGTGATGGCAGCATGGTCGTGCGCGCGTGTGCTGTCTGGTAGAGAAAACTATGACTGGGGAGCTGACAGCATGTGCCTCTTCTCTCCCTAACCCAGCGCTCTGTTCTGCATTAACAGACCAAATGCTTCAGAAAAGGGAACAAGAAATGTCAAGTGAGACTGGTGCAACTGTCTACCCATGTACTATTTTTCTTCTTGATTCCCTATAATTAGAAAGTGAATTAAATCACAACTTGTATGAGGTGGGTTTTTATTGTTACCATTAACTACTATAATTCTGGATATTTTTTTATATTGGCATAAATGTCTACTCCAGTTTTGCATCTGTCTGCATTTCTCTGCTTGGCATAGTCAGTGTCAGGGAGTTTCCAAGTTTAATTTGCATTTGTGGAAAGAAATTTCCCTTATTGGTTTTGAATGTGTCACCTTTTAATTTCATGGAAGATGCGCAGGTACTCATGCTATGAGATAGCCCAGAAGCAGCTGATCTACCCCCTGTAGGTTATTCATTATCTTATACGCTGCTGTTATGTCTCCTGTTATTTATTGCCTAGTTAAGGTTAAAAAAAACCCAACAAAAAAGTCTTCCAATCGCTGGTCACATGAGAGATTTGCCATCTTCCTCATCATTCCTGATGGGTTGCTCTGAATCACCTCTAATTATGTAATATTGTTTTTGAAATAGGCTGGTCACTACTATACATTACAGCTGAGAATACTTGATTTACATGTGCTACACATAATTTTCCCATATTATCCAGCATCCCAATGTACTGGCTTTTCTGACCATGATATTTTCAGCCTAGATCAATTGTAGCATCCTCGTAACTTCCAGCCTTCAAGCCAAAATGCAGCAGCCATGTTCCCTGCCTGCCCTGTTACTCAGCCCTGGAATTTCTGCGTTTCAAGCTTCTTCCCTGGTTTCCTCTTGCACCATGGGGAAGCTCAGGTTTGCTGCTCTGTCTGCACAGTGTGGTCCCAACCAGCTCCGCTGCCGGCTTGGAGCTGATGTCTCTGTACCTTCCCTGGCTTTTCCACCAGTCCTTGGAGCTTCTCGCTCCAGTACTCGGGTTGCTTCTACTTTCTTTAAGTCCGTTCTAAAAAGGTTAGTTCTTGGTAGAGCTGCACAGGCTCTGATCCGTGTCACTGAAATACTTCCATCACCCTTCAGTGCTGAAGCAGAACTTAAAAATGATAAACTAAATGTCTGATCCCGCGACAGCTACACATGCGAGTTGTCTTGACTTCAAAAGAACTGCTCATCTGAGTAAAGTCATGTATGAAGATATTTTCAGTAACGAAAATTCCTTAGGGTTTGGAAGGTTTTTTCCTTTGTTAGTAGCACAGAATTTTGAGCCTCAATAAATAACTGCTCATTACAATTTGAAGGGTTACTTAGATGCTTTAAATTTAGATAGAGTCCTACCTGTATCCCCAAACCAGTCTGTGCACTGCAGTGTTGGAAGTATTTCCCAAGTTTGCCAAACAGGGAAATTCTGTATTTTCTAATTATGCTGATGATTGCCTGATTTTTACTGAAATTAATTTTTACATTGTCACATTTATCCTTTTTTTTTTTTTTTTTTTAATAGATGAATATTTCAAATAGGTATAAAACAGAATAAAAAAAATGCTAAGATATGTATCTGGAAATTAAGTGTGTATAATGGAAGACAAATTTCCAGTTTTTATCAAGAAGCAAAATGTGACTTCATTGGTTTGTGTAATTTTTGGTATGAGTCAAGCAATTGAGGCTAAGATGTCTGTTTGATATTTAAGGAAAGATTTGATGCTTTAATAAGGGAATCCTCTGCCTGCCTCATCCATCATTCGTCATCCTCATCCATCCAAACACCACTGTAAATTTGTCAGACCCTTTTCCATATTCAGTACTTGTATAAATAATGGCCGTTGTGAGCAGAAAAAAGGCAACGTGCGTTTCCTGTTTCTGTCTTGTATCCAGTCATAGCAATGGAAATACTCCTGCTTAGACCATATAATATAATTGCTTAAGGAAAAGTGCATTCCAGTATTGCCCCTTATTGTGGTAGCTACTTGCCAAAAACCCAAGAGTTTGTGAGCTTTTCTATAATATATGAAGCAGCCTGTGCTTCATTACTACGCGCTTTTATCCTACTTCATCATGTCTTCCTTCTTTTCCGTGCTATCTTAGGGATAATGCAGCTTCTCTGCAATATGCTGAAATTAATCAAACCAAGCAAAACCTCATGCTATATTATCCGTCACTGGAGGAGAATGATTTCCACAATCCAGGCAGCTTTACATTGTTTTGTCCAGGGGCTGCTGCAGAATTCCATTAACGAGAATACACTGGAAATGTGATTTCTCACAAAATGCAGTTGTTAAATATTCGAAACCAGCAAATTTTTAGATTTGAAGCCATATATAATGCTAATCATTTTTCTCTTATTTTAATTAGGAAGTGGACAAGCATAATGTCCACTACTTGCTGTGAATTTTCACCCACGGAACAGCAGCCAGGCACTAATGCAGCAAGGCTACCAAAGCTTTTCTCTGAGATATGTAAAAACTTAATGGATGCTGACCCAGAGTAGTTTATATTTGGTCTATTATATAATCAAGCTCTACACGTAATTTCTTTCAATAAATTAGTAACCATACTGCAGATTGCAGATGCTTAGTTTGATTGAAAGTAATAAAGAGAGATTATCCATAGAGTTCACTGAATGACGGTTCTGACTTGACCCACTGCCCAGAGAGAAAAGAACTAATCTCACAAACCTCCCCACGCTTCCACCTGCCCTAATCTACCCAACAGCAGCACAGGGTCCTGTTGGCTTCCCCTTGTGCTGGGGCAGCGCTGGCTGGGGACAGGGATCCCGGTTTGGCGTGGGCTGATCTAGGTCACGCGAGTGCTACAGATGATTTCAGACTGGTGATGTGTGTTGATGATGGTGGTACCCAAAATGCACAGGGCATGCAGCTGGTCCCCACTCAGTGTGGCTGCAAAGGCTGCATGACGTCTGCCTGGCCTTGGACAGCACCAAATGAGGGCATAGGAGCATGAAGATGAAAGTTGGAGACTGAAAGAGGAGTATGGCTGTTTAACAGACACAAGTACTTACGCTATAGACATTTTTTCTCTCTTAGAGTAAGGTCTTGATACTGGACCTGACTTGTACAGGGGCATATTTGGTCTGGTCATTCAGGTTGTGCCTGGTAGCTTGGCATAGATGACCGTTACAGGTCCCTTCCAACTGAAATTTTACTAAGCTCACCAGCTGCAAGGCTTTTCTTCTCAGGAAAGGCACTAAAAGGAGGTAGACAGCTACCGCCTGTCTACCATTGGGAAGTGGCTGGGAGAAACTAAACAGAGCTCTAGGTAACTCCAGCTGATACAGAGCTGCTATGTAGATTCAAACAGTTTCTGCACTCCAAAGTGCTTGCACTATTTTTCCTTCCCCTTCTTCTGCCCACAGGTTTCTTCTTTGAGCCTTGTGCTGCCACTGGCTAATTCCTTTTCCAGGTATTCTACCATTGCCAAAGGTATTTCCTCTCTCCAAATGGCATTTTAATGAGTGTCTCCACAATTTCTGATGATAATGTCATTAATTTATTCTGTACAGCTTTGCTAACAACTGTGAGCTGTTTACTTGTAATGATCCTGACTTCTCACCTCCTTCTTGATGTCTTTGGTGTTGAGTGTTATATTAAATGGGGAAAATGAAAATGCCTTTAAATAACAGAATGGAACCACTCTGGGCATTTGGGGAGTGACAGTCACCAGGGAACAATGCTGACCACAACCAGGGAAGAAGAGGCAGAGTAAAGGCTTGGGGTGTACGTGGAGGTCAGGGGGATGCCAAGACCAGCCTTGCCCATCCAGTTTCCCTGAGCCGTGGTGAGAGGTGCAGTTTCCTTCGCAGGGGAAGGAGATGGATAAGAGCTGTTTATTTGCATTCCTTCATCTGTGACTAGTTTCTGTTATGCTGTCGCTACATATGAACAGTGAGCTTATGCCTGAAGTTAGGATGACACAGACACCAGCAATATGGAGGGAACAGCAAGCGAAAATTGAGCTGTAGTCAGATATGAAATGTAACTGTCAAACAGAGGAGCAGGTTTGTGTTTCTTGCTTATTGTGAAATAAAATACTGATGTTTCCAGTTCACACAGAAACTATCAAACTGCTGCTCCTTTACCTTTTTTTTTTTTCCCCCGCCTCCTGAATTTCTGACTTATGCAAAAATTAAGAGATTAGGATACCATAAACCTGTTATTTAACTGTCTAAACCCTCATTAAAAATAGCATGCTTCTATCTTGATCTCAAGCTTTCCATTAAGGATGTACACTGCTGCGAAGGACTTCAGTAACTACTGAATGACATGTTAGAAAAAATGTTTATCTGCCAAGGCAAAGCTAAACCATAAGAGTGCAACTTTACTGTGTTTTCAGCTGAAATAGCACCACAGCCTCCTGCCACATGAAAGCGAGACCCCACAGAAAACTAACCATCATTGTGAGGCAGTGCTGCAGGGTCAAGGGCAGGGGGTGGCTTTTTTTTTCCCCTGTTGCCAAATTTCCCTCTCCAGCGAGACAGCCTGAACTTGTGACATTATCCACCCTCACGCAGACCAGCCGCTCTCCTTCTCATTATACATTCTACTGCTGATAATACCACTGGGTTAATGCACAAGCTTTCACGGCTGCAGACGTCAGTTCACAACCTGATATGCCTATAAGTGAAATGAGGGTGACGGGGACCTCAAACAGTTTCCTGGTGGATGTTATTTCATAGCAAATCATATGATTATTCATAGATTCAGTGAATAGTTTTTGCTTGGATAGCAAAGAATAAGGTCCAGTTCTGCAGGTTTTGGGTGCTCTTCGGCTGAATTCAGGCAAACACTGGGCATTTCCCAGCACTCAAAGTCATGAAGGAACACAGGGTGACTTCTCCTGCCACAGCTCAATACAGCACTCCCGAATCCTTATCTCTGCAAGACAGATGGACAAATGCAGATACAGATGTGTAACTTCATGCTTCTCACGTACACTGCCAGAAAGGGGGATCATCCCATTGCCATGAATTTGGAGAGACAATGATAATGTGAATTATTGGGTGAACTGGGTGAATTGTGAGAGTCACATTTGGTCATTCTCCTGTTTCATGCAGGCAAATGCAGCTGCACACTTCCCTCTGCATCTTTGCTTATTATATTTATGATATGGTTGGATGAGCTCTTTTTCATTGACTCTCTAACAAAAAGCCACAAAACCCACCCCAAACTGCAGTTCATTGACAAGCTGCACTGGACATCAGGGTATGAGGCTAATGTTTGTGACACCACCAGAGTTGGGGGTGAAGTGATATTCAGACATTACGATGCAAATAACAGGTTTAAGTTCTGTCTTTCTCAAGACCCTGTGGGTGCTTTGCTTTGGGTTAAAAAAATAGAAAAAGGTCAAGCGCCATTGAGCTGGTCTCAGAGAGTAAACAGTTGTTTTAAATGCTGCGGTGTACTCACTTCCAACACGAGAGCTTTTCCTTGCAAGCAATACAGTAGAATTCAAGTATTTAGGTCTCCTTAAAACTGTTTCTTCCCCCACTTGTGTTAATACAGATATTAAGCCTAATAGTATCTACTTAGCATAAACAAGAAGATAAAAATGATTTCTGTGATTGAAATGTTTGTTATTTAGCATTAAGCATCTTCATACTCTCATGTGTTTTGCATTTTAATCCACTCTGTGCTTGGTTTTGGGATTGATAGATTAGTTTTAATCCCCTGTCTAATAGTGGAGTACTGGTGAGATTTATTAAACAGGCAGGGTTTGGTACTTGGATTTAAGAGGACTCACATGCACTGTTCATGCATATTAAATTTGGGAAACCACCGGTTCAGTTTATAAAGGGCTGTGATGTCCTTTATCACTGACTGTTTTTGTTGTGCTCCACTAGCTCAGTAAGGCTTTATATTTCTGAAATGGAACATTTTTGATGGTTCCTTTCCACTGCATAGATATAATACTCCACAGATACGTTTTTGACTGTTACTGTTATTATTGAAATTCAGTTCATTTTATCCTGAATTTGTGTTCCTCCTGGGCTTGGAAGCACTGACTGTTGGGTGAGGATCCCTTGGGGTGTAACAGCTGCTGCTGTGGGTGCTGAATCCAGGGGCACCAGAGCTGAGGTGGATGTCCACAAACACTTCCCCTGCCACTTCGTTAGCAGTTCATCGACTCAATGTTGTAGCTGTGTGTGACTGAGGCTGTTGGTGGGGGTGTGTTGGGCTGAAATAGATGTCCCACAAGCTCTTCTGCACTGATGGCTTTGACCTGGTTGTGGGGACTGCACTTGCTGGCAGAGGTGGTCCATAGCGTGTGAGCTTGAGGGTAACGTGATGAATGTGACTGAGATACTGAGGGTGTGCACTGGCTAAGAAGGACAATGTTACTGAAAAACGCTTGTTGGAAATCGTTTCTGGAGAAGCCTGTGTGCTACACTGGCTCTGCTCATTGACTGTCCTGGTGTCCCAAGCTGAATGTCCTCATTTGCTCTCGGCTGGAACACTTCCTGTGTTTGCTGCATTTCAGGACACAAATAAAAAGTGCTATATGGTGATTAGAATAGGAAAATGACTCCTGTGTGGGTTTTACTGTTACACTGGGAAAAGCAGAAGCCAGATAATAGTTAAAAAACCACTGAGAACTTCAAACCCGCCTAAATTACAAATTCATGCCCTATCAGTGGAAGATGAGTTGACTTAATTTGCGGTTTTACTAGTTAATATACCATTAACGCTGTATTACTAGTAAGGCTGTGAGAAACGGGTGAAATTTACTTTTTTGTTAATGTAATTATAGGATTGCTGTATAAAAGTTATTAACTGTAGAAGTGAAAACTAGGAAAAATGAGTTTAAATTTAATGATCAGTTAAAGAAACTACTAAAACCTTTTTGCAAGAAGATGCTTTATTATAGTAGGTTTGCTTCTTTAGCTAGCCTTGAGTTTCGATTTATCAAATAAATATGTAAAGCAGATATTGCAAACACAAGGGGCAGCAGTTGTAATCACCAGTTTAGGAACTCCCATATTTGATTAGAGCACAGATAATAATCATAATCAAAATCTTTCTGGAGTTTTACTTGGTCATTGGGAACTGTTCAGTCCTGTGAACTAAAGGAGAGTTTCAACACTTGAGTTTAAGATCCAGGAATGGAAGATAGAAACTTTAATTGAAAAGAAATTGTGTGATATGCTAGATAATTGACAATACTTTTCTACCTCAGTTAAAGCAAATTTTTCATTCTGCATATGACATAAAAAGAGATGAAGAAGACAAATAGGCAGTTATTTACTCTCACCCCTTCCTTTTTGTTTCCTTTTTCCCTAATGCCAGAATCCACGCAGTGACACTGAAAGGTGGCAAATTCAAACAATGTTTTCACATAACGTGCTTTTAGCCCTTGGAATTCATTGCCACAAGATGTTGATGCAACAAGATTGAAAACATTAGATGTTTTATTTTATGCCTAACAAGAACACCCATCCTAATACATATAATTTCAATTAAATAATCAAAATTCTACTGCTCCAGGACATAACACAATCCCTAACCAGTGGTAAGGGGATGGAACGCCCCTGTGGCCGCATTATTTCATAATTATCAGCTCTGAGGTTTCCTGCCCATTTCAGGGAGAGGATATTGCACAAAATTAACTGTTTGGAGCACATGAGAATAGGAAACCACTTGGTTCATCAGCTTTTTGTGTTCCTCAGGAAAACTACTGATTTGCAATGCAGGGGTTTCCTGGGAACCTCATTTTGTGCATGTGAAATTTCAGAAATGTTTGTCAGAAGGATAGAATATCACTGTATATCTTTTTTTTTTTGTTTTCCAGTTTTCCTTTCACTATCTAGCTTTGGCAGTTTACCACAGGCAAATTTAACACAATTTTATACATTTAAAGAGAAAAAAGAAGTCTATTGCGTAGGGAGGTGGTGTAGCCTCTCCAGTGTCGGTCCCTGCTGTCCCTTGTGGAGTGGTGTGGGAGAGATGTGATAGTTCATGGGGTGGGGCTGGACCAGGGCCAGCACACGGTTCTTTGGCAGAGCACGTCTTGGAGGGTCCCCACAACTCTCCACTTTTAGCTGATGATCCATGATCTGAGCAAAATGAGGAGAAACACAAAAAGTCTGTACTTTTTTGGGCAACCTTGCTATTCTGAAGTAGTTGCATTTAGAAGAATTAAGTTGGCTTCAGCTCCTGACTGGTGGGAGGTGGGTGCTAGATTAGAGCTCACAGGGAGCTAGATTAGAACTCTCTTTGGTGTCATGCTTTCCACAAACCCCTAACAGAGCCCCAGGTGCAAACTACGATCTCCTTTATGACACTGATAGCCTTAGCTGCTCACTTGTCTTGAGATATTCCAGCATATTACAACTTTAGAAAAGCAAAAGCCACATCTGGGAATGGATCTAACAAGCCTAGAAGAACTTGTAGAAATGCCATATAGACATCGTTGGGTTTCAGTTTCCCTCTTTTTTTCCAAGGCACTTGTGGCACCATATGAACCAACAGCATGTTTTGTTTCATGCCAACAGCCACCTTCATCTTAAATCAAGGAGGAAGTGCAGTGATGCAGCATGCGATTTGATTCATGTTCATTCTGCCATGCATTGGGCTTTCTGCCAATGGTGACCATGCATCAGCCCGCCCTAGATCTGCCTGATACTGCTTTGACCTGGCTGCTGTCAGCCCTGAAACTCTCACTTGGGAACAACATGGCAATTAAAAAACCTCTCTGCTTACTTAAGGCGATTTGTTGATATGTGAGTACATTAGTAGGGACAAATATGAATGAAACGGGGACTGGAGCGGGCAGGCTGTGCAGAGCATTTCTGCGGCCAGGATTTGTCTATGGGCACAGTGCTTTCTGTGGAGGTGGCAACTTGTGAGTCCGGGGTTTTGCCATATTCTCACCCAACTTTGTGTAAGACACCACAAAGTCACCAAACTACAGGAAATCTCTTGTATCAAAAAAGGTATAATAGTAACTCATGTCTCTGCCATCTCTGAAAACACTGCCGGCACTGAAATGTGCATCTATGAATGAAAAGGTGCAGTTTCACTGGCACACCTCTGATCCCAGTTTTAGAAGGTTTCTAGCCACTTGCTGAGCACAAACATTGAGCTGACAGCTCTTCGGTAAGAAATACGACGGCTTCTCCAGTGCAGATCCAGAGCCTAGTGGCAAACCTCAATGAGCTCACAGCTATACTGAGCTGAAATGATGTGACAAGGACTTAATTTTATGTTTTAAATCTTTCCTGGGCTTCTGTTGCAATTAAACAATATGCACACATTGGTAATTGGGTTCCCCCACTGTTGGGTTCCCCCACTGTTAGGTTCCCATTACAGGAATGACAGCTGCTGGTGAGGATGATCATGGTCTTCAGTACTTATTTCCCAAAGTACTTGCATTAGCAAGGTATTTCACTGATTCTCCTTGCTGTTTCAAATACATTAGAGATGCAGCTCCAAGAGCAAGTTCCTGCTTAGCCCCAACACTGAGATGCTTCTTTGCTCTCCAATCCCTCCCCCCATGCCTACAGACATTATTTTTTCCCCTTTTGATTATTTACAAAAGCTTCAGCCACGTTGGGTGTCTTCCCTGTTAATGCAGTGCTGAGGTGATGTCCTTCTCCCCTGTGACTCTTGCCAGTCCTTGCAAACTGGGATGGGTGTTGTTTCAGCACATATATCCTGAACTTTAAATAGCAAACTCCTTCTTTTCTACTTTTTAAGTCTATAAAAGTTATGAGTGCTCTTCGAGGTCCCGGTGCTGGCATATGCTACTAATATGGTGCTGTATGTGATTTCCGTCAGTGGTGAATTTGGCTATAGTAAATCTTCCAGTGTCCTCAGCTATTTTGATTAATTCACTGTAATATGAAGCAACATTGAATGATGTCACATGAGTAGAAGTAAGAAAACATCAGCTTTCAAAATAATTTCTGGCTTGTCCCTGCTGTATGGCAGTAGTTCTTGCCACATGAAGAAAATTTTTTCTGTATCCTTTTATGTAAACACATCATGTTAAAAAGGCAAACTATATAACATTAAAAACCCTGCAGGGTATTAAAAATACTGGTCTCAATGCATGTGTTCATTCCTTTCACTTTCTTTTTAGATCACTAGTGTTGGTACAAAATGAGCTGAGAGAAGGAGAGAATTCTAATTAGGTTTAAAAAAGAAAAAATATGGCAGTTTATTTTGAGCGCATGTCTGCTTTGCAAAGGCATATCCCATTTCAGATGCAGGCAAAATGAATGATTATTACACATTTATCATCATAAAAATGCTTATTTGGACTTTTTTTTTTTTTTTTTTTTAAAGAAGAGAATAAAAAATTATAAAAAGGGCAAAGCAAAGAGCCATCTCTGAAGGGCAGTTATTGCTTGCCCTTGCTTGGGAAAAAAGGCTTTCTCAATGGGATTACGTCCCCGCTCATAACCTATCAGCCGTCTGATCAGAAATTCATAACGCAGGCCATCCATTTCCAGCTCTGCGAGGGCTGCATGATTGAATTTAAATAGGCAAATGCCAGACTTGAGCTTTGACATTCTCTCTGTCTCTCTCAATCTTTCTCTTTCCCCTGCCCTCCCAATCATAGCGCCTTTCTTCCTCCCTTTCTTCCCCTCTTCCCTCCGCACACCACCATTTCACAGGAGGCTCGAGCCAGCGTGATGAGAAGTTATCGGGAAATGGAGGATGGATGTGAGGGGAGAGGGAGAGAAGGGATGCACAACAAGGGAGAAATACTGAGGCAACTGGACAGCAGAAAATTAGAAATTGTTGCTGTCATGCTTTCATTGGGACTCTAAAATCTGTTTTTAAAGCCCCCCACCTTTTTTCCTATTTAAAAAGAGATATTTCAGCATACATTAATAGTCTGTGTCCTTACCCAACCCGTAAGATGTCTGTGAGCACAAAGCTCCTAAGCTATTCTCTTTTTTCTGTTTCTTACATAGCCGATAAGGATGAAAATGAATTCAGAGCTGTGCGCTCTCAGTCATGGTGGTTTAAGGCGCAGGAGATGACAATGCTACCCGGTAGCAGGCACTGGCCAGGCGAGGGAACTGTCCCACCCCACCCGACCCCCTCTGGTGCTGCCAACACTCTGCGGGGCTCCGCAGGGATGCTGCTGGGTATTATGGCTGAAGGACACTGCAGGGCACCAGCCCCACCAGGACAGACTTGTGCGGATACCAGTGGGAATATGGCCAGGGATAATGTCCAGGCTGAGCTGGGCCTTCTCAGCAAGGCAAAATCCTGCAGCCAGGTAGCTGTGCCTGTTGTTGCCTTCTTTTTCTAACAAGCTTTGGCGTGCAACCTGCGCCCGCGCAAGGGAAACGTGCTTCCTGCTCCCTCTGCCCAAACCCCGCTCCCTGACGGAGAGAGCTGATTATTGAGTTAGGGATATTAAAACAATATTTTTATTGCTTTCTTTTCCGCTGGGCCTTTTATCCCCTCTTCAGTGTACAGATGCAGTTTCAGCCTACATCTTCACTCTAAATTGTGCTTCAAAACAAACGTTTTAGAAGTCTTACTTTATCCTTCAGGAAGAAGGTAACCACTCCAGAACGTGCAGTTTTATCTCGTGGTACTTTATGGCTAAGCCAAGCGCAGAGAAGTGCAAGAGAGTGTGTTGTCAGTGTAAAAGTTGTTTTCAACTTGAGGAAGCTGCTCTGAGGGTATTTTGGTGATTTTTCTTTTTCTTTTTTTTTTGTTATTTCTTTCTTTTCCTTCCACCTGGAATTTAAGGCCACAGGTGTCTTAGCCTGTACATCCTCTCTGTCCCTTGAGTTTTTCTCAATTACAGATTTTTCTAGTCCAAAACTAGAGTCTGACTGTGGCTTCTGCTCAAAAAGGCACTGAATTTGTGGTTAAAAATGTCACATGGAGAATCAACCCCCTCCTTCCCTAACACTTCCCAGAGATTAATCATCCTTGTGGTAAGAAATGTGTCCTTGGATTCTCATTTGAGTTGTCTTGACTTCAGCTTCACCGCCAGATCTTTGTTTGCCCAAGGTAAAGAACACATTTCTCTGTCATCTTTATCGTCAGCAATGGTTTTTCAATTATTATTAACTTCAGAATTCTTAAGCTGTTGCCCAGCTCTGCACCCCACATGAGTCCTGAAAACACTGGGTCTGTGCTCTTCCACTGTGGGATCAGTTCTCTCTCTACCTGTGGAGAAGGACTTGCGGGTGTTGGTTGATGAGAAACTTGGGCAGTGTGTGCTCGCAGCCCAGAAAGCCAACCATATCCTGGGCTGCATCAAAAGAACTGTGACCAGCAGGTTGAAGGAGGTGATCCTGCCCCTCTACTCTGCTCTTGTGAGACCGTGCTTGGAGTATTGTGTACAGTTCTGGTGTCCTCAACATAAAAAGGACATTGAGCTGTTGGAGTAAGTCCAGAGGAGGCCATGAGGATGATCAGGGCCTGAAGCACCTCCCATATGGAGACAGGCTGAGAACACTGGGGCTGTTCAGCCTGGAGAAGAGAAGCTGCGTGGAGACCTCAGAGCAGCTTCCAGAATCTGAAGGGGCCTACAAGGATGCTGGAGAGGGACTCTTCATTAGGGACTGTAGTGATAGGACAAGGGGTGATGGGTTCAAACTTCAACAGGGGAAGTTTAGGTTAGATATAACGAAGAAGTTCTTTACTGTGAGCGTGGTGAGGCACTGGAATGGGTTGCCCAAGGAAGTTGTGAATGCTCCATCCCTGGCGGTGTTCAAGGCCAGGCTGGATGGAGTCTTGGGTGACATGGTTTAGTGCAAGGTGTCCCTGCCCATGGCACGGGGAACTAGATGATCTTAAGGTCCTTTCCGTCCCTAACTATTCTATGATTCTATGGTTGTACCTGCCTCTCCTTCTCCACTGGCTGCTGCTTCTGGGTTCACCCTCCACAGCCTCCCAGTTCCTCAACCAGCGACCAGTGTTTGAGAACATCTGCTTTGCACAAAACTGGCACCAGTATGCACACCCCCCTCCCAGTTGCTAAAAGAAGCTGAATCCTTTGTTAGCCTTCCTAATTTAACCTGACTATTATTACCAACATCTCCTTGCTATACTGTTACTTGCATCTGCTGGCAGAAATTGAGATAAGGTCTCATCTTCATGGTAATTCTTTGGTGAGTTTGTCAAAATCCCTTTTTTCAAATAAGAATTGTGAAAATGACTATGTTTTTTACTATATATTTTCTGTTTCACCATCTCAATCTCATTGTGGTCTTAGAGGATTGCTAAGATTTCTGTGTTTTCTATTTCACTTTAAAAACAGGATATCCCCAACGCTGGAACCATTTTTCTGCTATCTTTAGCTTTCCTCACCCATGTTCTGCTGCCCATAGCTTCTGGATTATTTTACTTGTTACCTATTGCCCTTGTTTCCATTTGTTGTCTTGGTTTTCTATTTCAATTGCTGACTTTATATTGCTAATAAGCCGAGATACCCTTCTGCTGAAGTTGTCACCTTTATTCATTGTTCAATTGTCTTTTTGGCCATTTAATATGTTTCTTCTGTGGTTTTGGTTGATTTCCTCCTAAATCCTTTCTTATGATCAGTTTTCAATGCTTTAGGAAATACCATGTACATGTACTTTGGAACTGTGATCTGCATAAGCAGGTTAAATGTAAGGTGAAAGTTCCTGAAGCCTGGCTTCAGATTTCCAGATGTGAATTATTTGGTGCTAAACCCATATATCCTTTACTTTCAGTGCCTTCGGTAAGAACTGGTTCTCCTTTCTGAATGGCCTATCCCAAAATTAGAGTAGAAAAGGAGGATATAAAACTAGCAAAGGAAACTGTTAATTAGTTAATCTTTCGGCTGATGGGAATAGCCTTGTGCTGAATCACATGGTTTGTCTAACAGAATACAAGAAAGAGAGGTGATAACGAGCAGGTCTCAGCATGACTGACTCTTATAGTACGTTATTGCCATTAGAAAAGAATAAACACTGCACACCCAGGAGTGTGTTTCTTTTCTATAGGTTGTCAAAAGGGAGAAAATAAATGCCAATGAAAAGCTTGTATATTACTTTTGATGAAGGTATGGCAAGCCTTTAAAATATACAGCAAAGTTTGGCTCCTGATAATCTTTTCTGCTTTCCACAACAAATTAATTAGAGAATATGTTTGTCAAAAGTAATTAAAAAACTTCTGGGTTTTGGTGAAGCAAAAAATATTTGCTTTACCATTTCAGCTGACGTATGCTAATAATTTAACCATGCAAGGAGAGAATATAGCAAATTGGTCTTTAGTGGCTCTCACAGTAACACCTATCGTTGCTAGCTTGAATCTCGAGTAACAGGTAGATAATATTTCAAAAGCAAATACTGTGTTTAACAAACCAGTTCAGATTAATTATCTCAAAGATAGATGTAGAATTTCAAATCTGAATACTGAAATGAAGAAGTAGAAAAATGAAAAGAAAAATTCTAATTCAAATAATTTTTTAAATTTGAAGTCTTACTTGAGAGTCCAGCTATTTCTGGCTCCTGCAGAGGCACTCTAGTGATGATATCAAGTAGAGCAGTGGTAATATCTGGGATAACTCCTTACCAAGGGCCCTGAAGAGAGTAAAGGCAGTGGTGGTGGTAGAGTCAGAATTGCAAACAGGGCTCATGATCGACTGAGAGCTGAGTTCAGCTCACCTGGCAAAATACTTAGTTTCACTGAAAACCAAGTAGGGTTTTTAACTCTTCTGAAAGAAAAATATCTCTTAAGCTTATGGTTATAATTACTGGGAGTGGGTTGAGTCATTCTTCCTCCAGGATCACCACTTGTAAAGCGAAGTCACGGATGTGTGTTTAGACATTGCAGTCAATGGTCAAGGGGCGCGCGGCTGGGAACCCCGTTTGAGCAATTTGCAGTTCTCAGTTTTACAGCAGCAGGAGTTCACCAAAGTGCAGCTGAGCTGGGCTAATTCTATTTCAATGTAATGAACTTAAAACATTTGCCATTGATAGGGAATTCTTATCCAGCATGATCTTCGTCTCCCAGGGCATTATAAAAAATCAAAGATATGGAAAGCAAGCCCAATCTTATTTGATATCAAGTTTAAAGAACTGCATACATGTATTTCATTAATTATTTACATAATAATTTTTAACCAGTATCTTTTAAAGAGTATCTTTTTTATAAGGTCCACTTTCTTTTGTTACTTCAGTTGATTCAGAAGGTAAAAGCTTGAGCTTGAGCTCAAGCTTGAGCTCAGTGGTGGATGTGGGTGTTGCAGAATTTCCACGATTACCTCCCATCAGCTAGAAAGGATAGTTGAGTTTTAAATGGTCTGCAAGATTATTACTTCGTGCAATTGCACAGTAGATTTTTAGACATATTGGATTTTTTAGTGTATCTAGCTTTGCATTATTTTGGAGAATATTTTTCTTTGTATACATTTCCATGTCTTTGTATAAAAACTGACTTCACCATATGCCATGACTTTCTAGCTTAAATATAAACTATGCAGTTGAATGTATATGCTGTGTGTATATTTTCTATTTTTCTTTAAAGACATGGTGTCAACACCCTTCTGTATTTACAATTCCAGAAATAATCATCTAGTTTGTAAGAACATCTATTTAGTAGTGCATGAGACTTGTCAACTAGCACCTATACAAGTAAGCTGCTGTTTAAAGGGAATGTATTTTTTTTGTGCTTTCTTGTTTAAAGATGTAAGCACAAGAGTTGCAGATAATGTTTAATTGACTATCTGTTCTTAAAATGCCCTTTTCAATTCCCTTTGAGAGGTTTTATGTTTATTCCCTATATGATATATATCAAGTCACCGGACAGGCAGAGGGAGGCAGGGGAGCGAGCTGTAGACATAAAGAAGTAGGCTGAATTACGTGGTTTTGTACCCCAAATACTGCACAGTAAAATCCTGGCTCGTTGTTGACTGACGTGAGTACAAACATGGGAGCAGTTTGTGGCTGGTGGCATTACCCTCCCCACTGGTGTTTCAGTTGGAAGTGATGGGTTTTTTGGTTGACTTTTATTGTGATTCTATTTGGTTTGGGTCATAATGGCACCACTCTTCCTAGCAAAAGTTGTTTCTTATTCCAGGTTTTTAAAGGTACCTCCTAAAGAGCAGTTCACTCCTGCGTTGCTCGTGCTCCTGGGTGGCAGAGGACGAGCCAGAAGGGACCAGCTGTACAGTGGCTCAGAATACAGTCAGGACACAAAAGTAGTCACCCAGATATTTTTACAGTTTTTTATTTCTCTGTATTTTAAACAGCATCAGAAGTTGCCAAAATAAAATAGATGCATAGTATTTTCGAAAGCATATAAGTGATTTAGGAACACAAGTGCCATTGAGCTTCGGGAGGACTTGAGCTGTTCAAGACTTGTTTGCACAGAAAAGTTACACCTTCTGTGCCAGTGTAGTTCTACTGATGGATCACTCCATCTGGAATAACTGGCTTTTTTGGGTTCGTTTAATTTCTCCAAAATACTGTAGCAGTATTTTGGAGAAGTTAAACCACTGGCTCCTTAGCAGTAGTCTATAGAATTACATTAAACAGTAAAATTTATGAATGAGTCAGTTCTGTGTGGTTAAGCAAGGTGACTCAAAGAAATTCCACTACTGGGTAGTGGTCTTTTGGCCCTAAGTTTAAGAACCACTAAACTAAATAAAATAAAGACATCCTTATTCCAAATTAAGGTCATTTGGGGAGTTATAACTCTGTATGTTTTCAGTTCATGCCCTTTTTTATTAAGGTAGCCCCCAACTTGCTAAGGAAATCCAATCAGAATTGCTCTGTACCATTTACAGTGCAGAACTACACCTAAATCCTGTATGAAAACAGAGGTATAACACTAATATATATATATCACTAATATATTATACAACACTAATATGATGTATAATATTTTAGATCTTAAAGTGATTCTGAAAGATGGGCACACTTTCTCCATCTCTTAATTGTTAAATCGCTATATTGACTATATGATTCTAAAGTTTTGAGCAACAGCAACAAAAAACCCTGAAGCCATTATTCTCTGTACAAGTGACCATTTATAGGTTTGAGGTTTTTTTTTCTTCATGTTCAGAAACCAGATTTTTGTGTTTATGGCAGCTCAGTTATAGGATGATTCTTAGCAAAACTTTGAATATGTTCATTTTCCCCTAGCAACAGAGTCTTTTAGACTGTGAAATAATGTTCCCTGAAAAGGCCCAAAAAGGAGCAAGTCTCATCACTGAGATAAATTAAACGTCTTCCTCCGTATCACTCTCGGTTGTAACCAGAGGCAGTTTGGCTATTTAATGATGCCTAGGCTTCCTCATGTGTCCTTTGGCTGAAACCTGGGGTCTTCTCCAGGACCTCCTCTATTCTACACTGAACTGCCAGTTCCTCATGTAGGAGTCTCTTGTAAGCAAGATGATGCTCCCTAACCAGGTTGCACAGATGCTTAAACACCCCGAGGCTTCCCAGTTTTCACCTTCCAGAGTTACCTGCCACAGTTTTCTCTGGGGCAGCTACATTTGGACTTCTCTGTAGCTCCCACTTATAATTCAATTCTCTGTGGGGCTGAAATCCCAGTTGTGATCTTTACTTTTCTCCTACTCATTTTATACGAAACTGGAGTACCTCTGGTTGCAAGTGAAGAGGAGGTAGCATTTCCCTGATTACCAGACCTTGTCTGCTGCTGGTGTGTATTTTTCAGAATAGATGGTTTTGGCAGGGTTTGGATGATTGAAAATGGAGACCTTGCATTTCTGTGGCTGCAATGTAGTCTTGGGTATGCAGCCACATTCTTATTATTAGCACTCTAAAAGCATTGGGAGACCACGGGCAAGATCAGTATTTCACTATGCAGACACCTGAACTTGTTTAACCTACAATTTTTGTTTACTAAAATGCGTGCCAAAACTCACTGGTTTGAGAGGAGCTAAAATTTCCCTCCCTATTGTGCAGAGTTTCAGTTTAAATAGCTGCAAGAGATGAGTCATGGGAGAGGTGAATTATCATCCTCATTCAACAGAAGTATTAAGCAACTGTCCACAGCTCAGGAGGCAGCTGGTGACATGCCAAGGGGCTGGACCAAGCCCAGCATCTTCACCGTGGGGATGTCAGTCTTTGTAACAGTTCTATGCCAAGAATGGAAAACTAACAAAAATCCAAACTCCTTTCATAACTTTTAATAGGACACATGCAGAGGCTTCATATATTTAGGTATTAGGTTGTGGATGCTAAAAGCTTTGTGAGCTGTTTTTCAATAACTGAGGCTGCTTAGAAAACTTAGCAGGTAAGTCCTGCTCTGTACAAAACAATATTCTGATTCCCAAAAGAATGCCTTAAAATGCACCTGTATATTTGTTATGGATACATTAGTTGCAGGGTTCGGTATTTTTGTGGTTTTTTTCTTTTTTGTGGGGGTTTTTTGTGTGTGGGTTTTTTTTTTCCCCCGGGTTTTTTTTTGTTTGGTTGCTATTGTGTTTGGAGGAGGAGGACAGTGCCAGATTTACAACAGAAACACCACAGGGGTGCAGGGTAGCTACAGGTGTGTGTATGCCTGTGATATGCAAGTACAGTGGTTCACATTTGGTATGATTGCTTCATTGCGATCCACAGATGGGCACATCCATGGAATTATATATTTAGAAACGAGAACGTGCTTATTCTGAATGTGCTCATAACCCAAGCAGAATTCAATTGCCCATGACAACCAGCCCCTTCCCCTCCTTCTGTCTGTCCAGCACAGAAGCTATATGGACAATGCACCCTCACAGCCAATAGTGCGGGAGTGCGTTAGGCATCAGAAAGGCAGGAGAAGCAGGTTTTAGATTGATGAAATGTGATTAATAAAAAGCTAAAATGGCAAGAGAATCCTTGAAACAGTTTAAAGAAGAGGTACAGACTGAAACACAAGGCAGGGTAAACACTGCTGCACTTCATGTGGGAGATACGGAACTGATATAATCCGGTTACGTAAAAAATAATTTTAGTGGTTGTTTTTATAACTGTGTTTTTGATGTCAGTTCAAGAGGACATTGAGTGTTACTGAGAGAGCTGCAGTGGATTAGAAATCCTCAAATCAAACTGCTCTTCTCTGGGTGCCTAACTTTGCCTGAGTTTATAGGGAGAAATAATACTTTTTATGGGATCAGCTGGTAGAGCTTAAAAAAATCTGCACACTATTGAGATCAGAGTTTGGCAATCAGTTTTGAAAATTGTATTTTTAAATCCAGTAGAGTGTTGTCACGGTTCTAATACTCTCGTTACTTAAGCTTTACCACCTGAAGGCTGAGCACAAGAGCTGCTTAACACAGTTCTCTGAGTCTCCACACCTTTGATTTTACCCTAAAACGTTCAAATATTGCAACCAAATATGAAGCACCATGTTTATTGCTGCTGTTATTACTTAAAGGAGGGATATGATTAAAGAGATATATATGCAAAAATGGTCAGATACATTGTAGACAAGTCCGGCCAGGGTTTTGATAAAAGTAACCTTATAGTTTGGGCACAGAGGAGTTAGGAGTATTTTCAGCTCAGATGCCATAGGCCTAGTTTGGCTGCTTTTGATGATTCACAAAATTGGAATGCCAGAAAGGGAATAGCTGGGAAGGGCCACTCAGGCTTCTGGTTTGCCTCTTCGTCCAGGTGTCAGTTTTAATTCCTCATTTATATCTGGCACTATCAAAAAGCTGGATTTCATTTCCCTAACTGGCAGTTATCCCTTTGCTCTGAAGCAATGCTTTTTGCTTGTCATTTGTTACCACAAATGTATGGTGACATTTTGTATTTAAATTGAGTTTTACACCGATACTCAACATTCACTCCTGCTAGTTTTGTGATCATGATAGAGTAGCTTAAAACAGGAGTTAAAAAAATGCTCAGACATTGCTTGGACTGCAATTCCAATGATGATCCTATGCACACGTGAAGCACTTGCAGTGATTTGGTGGGTTTTGATACCTGCTGTGAGAAGCAGCACTCAATGGAACCCTTTCAGAGCTTTGGGTCACGCTAGCAAATCCAGGTGATCTCTGCCTACAGGTCCCCCCATCATTTTAACCCATGGCACGCACAGTGAGCACTGCCATGGCTCCTGCGGTGCCAGCAGCATCTCAGGGCTGGTGGGCACACACCTGAGCCTGGGGACCTGCTGCTGTGGAGGTGCTATGGGATGTGCAGGCTGCTCTGTTACATGTCCTGGAAAGCCACCGAGAGCATGAAGGGAGGAAGATGCTGCATGTCTCCCCCCAGACCCACCTCCATCGCACGTCCAGAGACTCTTTGCTCCGTCCAGGTGTTTTGTTCTGGGCTGCTCCGTTTCTCATTTCAAATTACACCTGCTTTCAGAGCTGGTGTATATACACTCTTTCAGTATATGATGGAAGTTACATGTGTTTCATCACCTTACTATGCATTGATTCCTGCTGTCATCCCAGGTCTTCCCAGCAGCTGACCACATTAACCTTTTAGAAGAATGGGTTGTGTCTAAACATGTGGGAAAACCCAGTTGCCTTGGACAAGCTAAAGTGTTGCTGTGGCTCTTGTGTTCTCTTAAGAGTTCTCTCAAATCCCTCCAGCAGTGGATTTCACGGAATCCAAGGCAATAAACCACCGAGAAACCACCCAACCCCCTCGCTCAGTCCTGTCAGCAGCAGCCCTTGGCTCTCCCAGTCTGCCACAACCTGCTAAATTGTATTCTGTGTTTACCTTGAGGATTTTATTTGTCATTGATCACCATTCACAGTGCTGTCTCCAATGTGCAGTCAGCTGCTTTGCTGCAGAAAATTAATAATACTTGAGTCCTAATTATTGTAGATGCTCCCCTGGCAGCAGCAGCTGCAGGGCTCTGCCCCGTGACCCACGTGTGTGGTGTGGACTCTCCAGCCCCAACAAAGGCCAGTTTAACGTGCCTGCACATAAAAATCCCCTGAAAGAGCAGCTCATTTTCTATCAAATTTGGTCTGCCATGCGCAAACGTACCTGTTGGGGTTGCTGCACTGCGCTCCCCCCTGGCCCTTGGCCAGAGAGTTGCACCAGTTACTCTCGTTTTGCTCTGGAAGTCAGTGTGGGAGGAGAGTGGGTTGTTGGAGGAATGGGAAGGTGAGTTTGTTTGGACACAGATGGAAACAAACACTATGTTTTTCCACCCGCATCTCTCTCTGAGTTTTGAGTTTCCTCCCAACTGCTTGAAAAGCTAACAAGGACCCGGAGCTGCAAACCAGCTCCGTATTTTGACACCTCTTCACACTGCCCTTGTGAGGATGGACGCATGTTGCAGCAAGTCCTTTTGTGTTTCCATCTCGTAATCCCTGTTATCCACCATACTGTTGCTTTTTTCTTTTAAGCTCTGCTCAACATCTGATGTAAATGACAAGCAGTGCTACTGGAAAATGTTTGGGAAGGGCTTGTCCCGCAAGGCCTGCTGCTGGCCACAGCCTGACCTTCTCAGAGAGATTTCACACATCTCCTGGTTTCTGACTATTTGCCGAGGAGGGGGGAAATAATTTTCATTTTTCTAAACCAGATTTTATTTTTGAAAACAGTTCAAATAATAAACAGCCACCTATTAACCCAGCATGCTTTGATGCTCCAAATCTTAATATAAAGACTACAGAGAGCACTAACATAACATTAAAAAAAGCGTGCACAGTTATTCCTCCTGCCCAGTGCCTCTCCCCCATAGCGCACGCAAGCTGTCTCTTTAATAATGCAAAGGAGCAGTAAATTTCAAGCTGAGGATGGGCAATAACAAGGAGAGTTATTTCCACAATGCCCCAGTGTCAGCCCCTGGCTTAGGAGCACACCTTATTAGTTCTAACAGGCTGGTTAGCATTGGGTCACCTCTGCGGCTCCGCTCCCCGGCAGGGTCACCCGTCTCCAGGCTATATTTGGGGTGAGGGGGGAGGGAAGCGAGATGTGGAGATTCTCTTATCGCCGGCGTTTTTAGCACTGTTTATTTTTATTTACGCCCCCCCTTTCTTTTCCGCCTCGCCTTCCTCCTGCCCTCTCTCCCACCCAGTCTATCTTTGCGACCTGCATAAATCCCACGCGGTGGGCAAACCCCTCCCCTGTGAGAGCAAATTAAAGCAGAAACCATGTTACTGGGGGGGTTCATCTGTATTTCTTTTCAGCAGAGAAATAATTCAAATTAATCAGGCTGTGTTTGTGTATGGACAAATAACAAAGTGCATTAGAAATTTTTAATGAAAGCAAGCCCAACATGGTTGCACTCCCAATTAAGCATGACTGTAGCATGACTGTCCGAAATGAATGCGCCTGTGTGTGCGCGATGGGCAACGCTAAAACCCTCCCTCTATTTTCAGGGGCCACAGAAATTATGTTTAGGATCGCTCCTTTAAAGCAAGCCAACCCAAGTAGCTTATAAAATTAATGTTCATTTTTTTCTGAACAGAAAGGTAGAAAAAGCTGTGCATTATGGAAATGTTCATGTGGGGTTTTGATACGGCCCCATCGCCACCTGCCCCTTCCCCCAGCCGCCAGCTCCCATCCAAAAATGAATGCAAAGAAATACTATTAGGCTGTCTGGTTATGTATTTTTTATGAGGCCATACAAGACACTGCCTGACCTCGTCCAGCTTATGTTATAACCACATTGAAGATGCTTTTCATTTGGGTTCTGCTTTTCAGCCTGGATGACCTCTATTAAATAAAAAAAAAAAGGAAAAAAATGGCCTAATATGTGACCCCTGGGACTAGTCGCTTCAAGGATTACATTTAATTCATATGATAATATTGAAATATAATGTTTCTGCGTTTAATGTTTTGGACTTTTTTTCTTTCTTTATTTCAGGGGCTCTTTGAGTCTTGTCAAAGATTTTTTCTTTTTTTTTTTTTTTGTTTTTAAATCTGTTTTGGAGGGAGGACAAGTAACTGGTGCTCAGTGGTCGGATTCTTAAAAATCACCTTTCTTCCTTTGGGAAGCAGGCGTGAATACAAAAGACCGCTTTTTCCACTGTCTTTGAAGGAGAAGAGGAGAAACAAAGGCAGAGAAATTATTTTTTATAAGAAAGCGTGTCTGCCAAGAGCTCGTCAAAATAAAGACCCACTCTTTGTTTTGGTGTTTGCTTAACCAGTTGATAAGGAGTGACCTGCTTTCCCCACGCAACCTGGCTGGGGGGGGTGCAGGCAGACCCCCCCTTTACATCCTTCCTTGCCTCCAGCTCCCATTGTCTGCCTCGCCACCACCGCAGCCCCGCTGCTACCGAAGACATGTATTTACTGTACAAACCCACCCGCAACGCCGCCTTGGTGCCGGAGCCGCGCGGTCGGGCTGCTCGCCCCAGTGATGCAGCCTCCCAGCAGTTCTGAGAGACAACACATATTTCAGGGGTTTATAACTTCTCCATTAAAATGTACTCCGGGATGAAACATGACTCGTGACGGTTCAGCTTAGGAGCAAATTTGCTTTTGCCAATTGCAAATATAAATTTGACCCTTCCTTAAATATTCTGCATGCAAGAAAATGTTTAATAAAGTGTGTATATATATATATTTTTTTTTTTCCCTCCAACCCTCTCACTAGAATCACGTCCGGAGGTGTACAGTGGAACTCGGCAATCAGTCAGCAATCTGATCCAAGACCTTGTGCTGGGGAGCAATGAAGCCCTTAATCATTCACAGTAATGACACGTTTGTCAGGAAGCGCCACATGTACCCACCACGCGTTTTAACGTTGTGGTTGTTAAAAAGCGGGTGTGATGTTCGTAGCGCTGGTGGCTTTGGTGCAAGGGGTCTTCCTCCTCCTCCTGCAGCTCATGCAGGCTGTTGGCTCCCAAAACCTGTGTTGTTTTAGAACAATGGGCCTGCGCTCCCGGACACCCGCTCCCAAAACACGGGTGCAACATTTACAAGGGGCTACACCATCCTGATTATAATTTTCTTTTCCCGCTGTGACTGGAACTATGAAATAGCAAAACTAATTTGTGCAAAATTAGACCTCGGGTACCACTGGGGTTGTGTGGTGATAGTCCAAGTCATTAGTGTGTTGATGGGGACCTGGGTGCTCCAATGCCGCCGGAGCTCCACAGCCCACATCCCTCTCAGCCACCACGCGTGCCAGGGAGCTCTGGGGTTTGGGGTTTGCACGTTAACCTGGAATGCCATCATGTTTATTTGTGTCATACACTGAACCTTGACAGGTTTTGGTGACATTTTGGTGAAAATCTAATTAGTGCAACGCACGGCCCCATGCACCGTCCATGTATATGAGTGCCGGCGTTTTGTGTGGGATATTAAAATAAAACCATACAGCCTTTTGGTTCCCTTTTGTAAGGCATTAAGCTGTGACCCTCCCCTCCCTCCTCCCTCCTCCTGTAGCCCCAGACTTCGCCATGCCCTGACTGCTGGCTTAACATGGAGTTGTCTTTTTTTTTTTTTATTTTTTTTTTTTTTTTTCCATAAACCCAGTCACAACACGGCGAGGAGAGGAGGAGGAGGAGGAGGAAGGCAGAGCAAGGGAGAACTAAACCCCCCGAAGGATGGTTCTTCTCCAAAAGCCCCCGGCGGAGCCGCGGGTGGACCCGGCCGCTGAGGTAAAGCCCGCGCGCCCCTCGCCCCTCAGCGGGCCGCACGCCCCCGGGGCAGGGCGGGGCGGGGCGGGGGGGTGGTGGGGGGGAGGAGACACCTCGGCTCGCGCCGGCGGCTGATGTGAATATGCAAATGCGCGGCGGGGCACGTGCCGCTGCCGTCCCCCCTCCCCCCACCCCTCCCCGCCGCGCGCGCGGGTGTTGCGGGGGGGGGGTGTGGTGGTGTCTGGGGGCTGCGCGCGTCCCCGGGCGGCTCGCGCGGGAAGCGGCGGAGGCGCGAGGCCCCAGGGCGGTGTCCTGAGGGGGCAGCGGGGGCCGGGTGCGGGCCGGCGCTCCCCGTCCCCCCTGCGCGGCGGCGGCGGCCGCGGCCGGGGCTGGAGCCGGCGCTGGCGGCGGCGCTGCCGGGAGAACTTCCTACAGCGGAGCGGAGGGGCGCGCGGGCTGCCGAGCTCCGGCTGCCGGGACTCGGGGGTCGGGATGCGCGCATCGTAACGCGGTCCCCGGTGTAACGGCGCTGTTGTTCCTGAAAGAAAACCTTTATCCCGAGAGGAATGGTTTAGAAATTTACCGTCGGTGAAATGTCATTTTATCCGTTGCCTTTTGCTTCATCCGTGTTTGAGTAAAACGGCCGTAAAGGAGAAAAACACCCGGTGTTCGCTGCAGAAAGCGGCGCTCGGGCGGGCTGAACGGGACGTACAACTCTGCGCCCCGCACACCGTGCGCACGCACACCCAGTAACGGCGGGAGCAGCGCTCCGCATGCCGTACACAAACTTCCTGATAGGTTCCCCCCCCCCACCGTGTTTGTCTACCCGGTAATTCGGGTGTACCCGGTGAAGCCGCATGTTCATACAAAGTTATTGGGGGGAAGACAGTTGCCAGAGATGTTGGGCTCTGCTGGCGACACCCGCCAGCACCCCGGTGGGGACTGACCAACGGCAGGCTGCCCAACAGCACCAGCGGAGTGATAAATAAATGCGGACCAACTTAGTTTTCCTTCGGTGTTCCCGTGGACTTTAAAAGAAGATTCTAATGGGATAAGTGTATTAGGTTAATAAATAAACAGAAAATACCCAATTCTTGCGAGGGGTGGGGCTGGAGGAAGTGGATGAAAGTGACTCATGGTAAACCAAATAGAAATCCTGCGCTGACATTGCCTGATTGATCACACTGTAGTGCAAAGAGAGACAAGACAAGTGGAAGGAGAGGAGGGAAAAGGCAGGAGCATCTGTTGAGTGTGGTGTAAGCCCGCTACAGTCACACGCAGGGTAAACCCACCTGCCTGCGTGCCCTGGCTCCTGAAATGATGCCCAGTGTTGCCACCTCTCTCATTCCTCTGCTACCTCAGCGCCACGCTCACCTTCAATTCTTGGAAATCCCAACTTGCAAATGCTGTTTTTTCATCCCATTTACTTGTGTTTCTGTGCTTTCCCGTGGGCCAGTCCTGGGGTACACGCTGTCCGCCTGCACTGCAGGCACGGCTGCAGTGGGAGCAGCTCCAGTGGGCCCCAGGCGAAAGGCCGCTCAGAGCCACTGTGAATGTTCCCATGAAGGGAAAGCATGAGCAGTGCCGTGCCTCTTGGGACAAAGGGACAAGACTGCGGTGCCTCGGCCACCATTTCAGAGGCACTCTGGGTGCACCAGGCCCCAGCTGCGCTCGTGAGCACCTGCACTGGGCGCTCCGTGCACCTGAAGACCGGTGCGAGTGTGTGCACGGCCTCCCCGCGCCTCCCTGCTCCTCTGTGCCAATAAAGAAGAAAGGCAGGGATGAGGATTGTTGCTATTGATCTGCCCAAGGGGATCATTAGGCATCAGTATCAATCTACAAATCAGTGGGCCTGTGTTACTTGCTTGGGCAGTCATTGCCAATTTGTTCCTATTAGATGGCCAAGCCTGGAGGTGTTTGATGAGCAGATTGGGTCTTTATCTCGGCACTGGAGAGCAGGCGGGCTCGCGGGGAGACGCTGGAGCTTTGCAGGATTTCTGGTGTTTGTTTGTTTTCTTTTGTTGAAATCCGGCTGCCTCTTTACTGCTCTGTAAAGAATTTTGTATGGGCTGAATATGTTTCTGCTTTATAGATGGTTTTTCATATCATCATATTAAACATATTGAGAGTTAAGGAGAAACTATTTTAAAATAATCCCCTCGCTTTTATTTGGTATGTTTACCAGCAGCAGTCCCTATAAAAATACATATTCATGCCAGATTCTTTTGTTATCCTTTCCAGGTCAGACTGAACATTAGGAACGCAAACAATTTTTCTTTTGCTATCCCAGCGCCCGTTCCGAGGGATTTATTTAGTTGCTGTTGGTGAGGTGACCGTTTGTCCAATATTGCTGTCTGTGATTTAATTAAACAAGCCCAAAATCAAAGCTTGCAGACAGTATTTTATTTGGAAGTGTTTGCTCTGGAACGGCTGTCCCGGTGTCGTAGGTTGCCGCTGGCCAGCAGTCCTGCCTGAGGGTGGCTGTAGTCCTGCACGAGAACAGCCGCCTTGTCTGCCTGTCTGCTCAGTTTGTGTTTCAATACTATCAAAATGAACAAACAATAGAATTATACTGTAATAAGAGAATATAAATAAATGGCAAAAGAGGGATTAAAGCAGTTCATATGCATGATCTGATCTGACATCAATGCCTTGTTGTTTAACACAAACCTTGATTTCAAGTGTTTCGTCTCACTCCTGACATGAGCATCGTACAGTTTAAACATCTGTCCAGCTGTTACAGACCCTACTGATGCTGGGTTATTGGATTTCTAATTTTCAGGTTTTGTCAGGGGGTTTAACAGACTACATGAGTGTTTATAATTTCTAATGAGTTTAATCTGTAATTTGCATCTATTACCTGTGACTGTCAAATCACTTTCCCAGTACTTGGTCTGTAAAAATTGAAAGGAAAGAAAGGTGGGTTTCTAAATAACCCCAAATATTTGTCGTATCTTTTATATACAAATACGTATGCAGTAAACAGAACTATACATTCTTATTCTGTTTGAAGATCAAGACTGATATTAATCCTGCGTATCTGCAACAATCACAATATATTACCTAAACCCAAGTTTCTTTGAGGACTTTTTAGATATACGTCATTATTTCAATGGAGATAAAATAGTGTATGTTTTAGGATACTGCAAGGCTGATTATTGCTGCCTGATTAGTATTTGATCAAATTCTGTCATTTTTTTTGTCCCTGAGACAATTCAGCTCTTCCACATCCAGAGGCGAATTCGCCTCATTCTGTCTGACAAGTGTTTTGTTGTGGAGCAGTCGATCATCTCCGTGTAAACATGCATCTGCCAGCGCGTGGGGTTGGAAGCAGAACACTTTTAATTTATCGTAAACTTCATAAAACTCATTAGCTTTCATCTTTACTTTCCATGTATAGAAATGGATTTGGAGTGTACTCAGGCTTTTTTCTGAGGAGTTTGCTACACAGATATTTATGGCCCTTTTCCTTTGTAGTACAGATTCCAGTGGAAATAGCTATCATGCGATTAACAGCAGATTGTGACTTAGGGAAGAGGTTGCCAAAAGCTATTGTTTATTTAGTTGTGTGGCATTTTGTATTGAAATTTATTTTGCTACTATTTGTAAAAATACATGGCTCTCTTGGGAGGAAAAGTCAGGATTTTTTCCTATAATCCAGAAAAAAAAAAGGAGGGAAAAAGCCTCCCAGAAAATTAAATATAAGCATGTTTGTATGTATGAACATAACTGTATAATCATGGTATATTCTGACTATTTTCCATGAAGGAAGCTTGTGTTGCCCATTCAGAAAACACACACATGGAGATTTTAGTGTGGTTTTTGTTTTAAAGATAATGATTTGTCTTCGAGTTCCAGTTGTTTATGTTTCTGTCTATATCTCTTTCCTCTCCCCTGTTTTATTTAGTAAGGTTTCATCTGTGAAATTTCTCTATGAAACAATTGATACATTCTCAGCACGCGGCAGCAAGGGAAAAAAAGCCCTTAGATTAATGGTCAGTGTCTCATACACACAAATTTGTGTTACGATACTACCGAGAAGCTGCGAATTACTGACAAGATCTAGAATAATTCCTAATGCTGTCGAAGGCTTCATTTTCTCCTCCGCATGATGGATGAGGCATAAGAAGTGCTTTCTGAGATCGTTAATGTGCATCATTCTGTTAAGTGTTATTAAAGTCCGTCTGTCTTAGGCAGCAGAAACAATAGCTTATCCCTTATTTTGCCTCTCTCCTTGCTAAACTATAACTGTCTTTTGCTAATGTGGCCTTTTGCTGGTGCTTCTCTTTCAATGGCTAGTTTATACCACAGCGTTTAGGTGGGGTTGAGGATTGTATTTTCCCTTTTAGTCAAAATACTGGCTTGTGGCATGGGAAGGAACACCTAATTTCAAGATTATACTATCTGTAACCTGGAGATGATAACAAAGCCGTGGAGGACCCATACCAAGCATTATATTTAAGCTTAGAAAATAGGATTGAACTTTCCTGTGGAGGCTGAGCCTGCGGGAAGGAGCCGGTCTGGCCGTGCAGCCCTGCCTGCTCCAGCTGAGTCGAGCCGGCTGCCTGCGCCCTGCACCCTGCAGAGGAGCACCCTGTGCCTTCTCCTCTGGCCCCAGTGGTGGGAGCCCACCCATCGTCCACTGGATTAATTGTTTAAAAATCTGGGATGTGCTGTGTGAGCACAGAGCAAAGGCGGTTTCTAGCTGGGAGGGAGATTAGCACAGGACAGCGTGGCAGGCGACCCAAACTTGTTCTGTTTGGGCAGAAAAAGCTGCGTCATGCCCTGGTCCTTTGGGCATCGCCCCATGCACCAGTGCACTATCCGCCCAGGGGGTTAGGCCAGGTACAGAATGCAGATGGATCATATTAAATCAAAAGTACTTTTAACCAAACAGAAGAATTCACTTTAAAGGTTTTTAACCTTTCTTAAGGGCCAATTTTTCCTTAAGCCCTGTGATAATAAAATACGCTATAATTTATAGAGCGCTTTCCATGGGTATACATTCCTCTTCTTTTTCCTTTTTTTTTTTTTTTTTTGGTACAGTCAGATAAAACATATCCAACAACTGGGATGATAATCAAGGAAAAACAAAAAGCAACTGATCGTAAAGCCATTTAGAAATGTAACATTCCTTTTAAAAGAGGTTCAGACATACTTGGAAAGCCTCACTTACATACTTTTAATAGAATTACAGAAGTGTGATGCACAGCTGGTAAAAGCTCAGTCATCCACAGCACAGCTAGTTTTTGAGTATTTAATTTTATATTTGAATAATTCTCCAGATCAGGCTATAATCATGAATGTCATATAAAAAGATTTTTTTTCATAAATTACATTATTTCACAGATGTGCAAATACTTCTGTGAAAAAAATTACATTGATCAGTTTTTAATACCCCCCTGTCTCACCCTTCAGTCAAAAGAAAAAATAGCTTTTTTCCCATCTTTGTCTTCAGAAAGGTGCTAGATTGTAAACATCTGAAGGAAATGAAAGGGGGTTGGCCAGTCCACCCCAAATTCTTTCCAGATTTTCATTCCTTTCACCAGCAGCCTTCTGTTCTTAGAGGAGAGGGAGGAACAGCAGAAGAAAGAAAGAGAAGATGTCTCTGTTTCTTATTAAAATTTAAAGTGAAAAGCAGTGCTGTATTTTGCTAATTTTCAATCTGCTAATTCGGGAGGTGTTTGGCAGGGTGAAGCGACGCCTTGAGAAGCGGGTTTGGCAGCTTGCATTGGGTGGTTTCGTGTGATAAACCCTTGCAGGCAATTGAGATCCAACGGGACAGGAAGGCAGCAAGGCTCAGCCACCCCGTCCTGGTCTGGCTTCGCTGTCAGAAGAAGAGCTCGCACTAATTGGACTCTTTAAATCAGGAATTGATAACATTGGGTTGGTTTTTCTAATAAACAAGTGACTCTTCTATGGAGAATAAACTTTGTGATGGGGCTAGTCAGTGCTTGGGTCACATCTCCTCACCCTGACACCCTTCATATGGCATGGGAGCGGGTGCTGGTGCCTGGTGCTGGTACTGCTATTTCCATCAGACTCCTGAGCACTTTTCTTGTTATCTGGTCAAAAAACATTTAACTGAGGCATTGGTAATTCCGCAGAGCCTATTATTACCTGCAGAATATCTGATTACATTGTATGTTGTTGTGAATGGAAAAGTTTGCTCTAATGTTTAATTCAGGGATGACAATTAAGATAAATGCCTATTTCCAAGCTCTCTCATCCCATATACTATTAAGTTACACTTTTAAGGGAAAGGAAGGCTAAAAATAACTTTATAAAAAGTAAGCCAAGGTGTTACCCCCTGACTGTTTGGTATTAAATCATAGTTGCCTGCTTATTTTTCAGGAAATTTAAGTACCAGATGCATTTGGAGAAAGCAATCTAAACAGCAGAGTTTATTTTCAATATGCAAGTGGTATAAAAATATGCAAACCCTGATCACAGTGCTATGGAAACTACTCCACAAAAATGTGGAACGAAAGCTGTTACTGTAAGTGTGGTTCTTGTACTATAACAGCTGTGACAGCCCGGTGCGGCTCCACACTTGTCCAATTATAAGAAAATATTCAAAAGGAAACTTGATTTAAATAAGATTTGTAATAATGTTTCACATTTACAAAATAAACTGGTGACAAACACTGTCCTCCCGCATGGTGCGCCCTGATTCGGCGTCACTGTTGGCTGGGGCGATGGACACGTTTCTCCCCCTTATTGCCAGATCCAAAAGCGTTTTTCAGGGCTTATGTTACAGTTATTTGCAGATTATTTTAGGTCTGTGTTCTTTTATATCCACTTAGCAACTTGCAAGGAATCTTTCAGGAGCAGACCATAGTTGACATGCATCCTTTTTGGGGAGCAGGAGGAATGGGTGTGGTGGATTTAAAAGCGATTATGTATTGATGACAGATGGTTTTCAGTTTATGCCAGAAAGCCCATATAGACATTAGGGCAGAGACAACCATTCTGGGAATTTGGACATGTATCATTAGGCTCTTTTTGTTAATCAAATGCAAGAAATACAGTAAATATATTTTTATACATGACCTGTGGAACAAATATGACCAATGGATATTAAACATAATAGGTCTTAAAAGCAACAATTATAGTTTCCCTTTAACTTTTCTGATTTGTTATAAGTTGTATTGATTTTCAAGGTTTTAAGGATACTAACGATTAAAAGCAGCCTACCGCATAAATTTAAGTTATTTAGTGTATTTTATAAGTATCATGCAATGACCTGGCTTCATAAAATCAGTGGCTTAATGTAATTTAGAATCTGAGAGTGTAAAAGTTCCTTGATTCATTTATCATTTTGTGCTGAAATTTGTTTAGTCTAAATAGAAGTCCTACTCCACTTTTCCTACTAGCCATATATGCTTTGTATGTTGGAAATGAGAAGACCTTTGTGTCTTTTCTTTTTCTTGACCAAAAATAGTCATTATAGACTTCTTCATAAACCCCCAGACTTTATAAATAAAGGCTGTTGACGGACTCTGATGGGAGTTCCATGCACAGAATTAAAACAGCCTATGGCCCTTATTACTAATTTTTCAGAATTACTTACGTGTGGAATTAGTGCTAGGTTTTGACTGTATCCCAGGCAACTCTTTTATGAATGTAATTATAGTTTTAATAGCTTCAGGGGGAATTAAGTTCTGAATTGTTCTATAAAGAATGTTTATAAATATATATATAGATTATATATATATAGCTGAAAGCAGAAGGCTATACAATAATTTATTTTAAAAATTCTTCTCTAGTCAGTATGAGTGATTTCAAATGGGATCCGAGAATCTCCAAGCTGAAGCTCTCATCTTCTAAGGAATTTCAGTTACCTGGAATAAAATGTTGCCTCAGAAATTATTGACGTAATAGTCCCCTTGGGAACTCCACAGCAGTCAAAGCGAAATCCAACAATAAATCCAGGGGCCACCTGGATAACTACCATTAAAGGCTTTTTTCAGTGGAAAAAACTCTTTAAAAGCTTAATTCTTCCTAAATGTGAAGTTCAGTGATTGTGTTTCTATATAACTTTCATAGTTAGGTGTTTCACTTTACTTTGTTTAAACAACTTTTCAAAGCATCTTTGACAGTGAAAATTATGCCATGTTTCTCCTTGATACCGTCACTAACTTATCCCTATGTAAGGAACCCCTCGGAGCCGAGCCGATGCAGGTTTTTAAGCATAGCTAACTTCGCAGCGCTAATAATTCAGATGAGTTTGCAATGACTGTTGGAACCAAACACACGAGAACAGATAAAGAACTGTGCTTTGCATTTCTGAAGTTGTTATAAATCAAACGTTGCTCAAGTGCTAATCCCACCCAGTGACCTTGGCACAGAGACCCCCCTCCCTGTCAGCATCCCTTCCTGGGAAGGGTGTCTGCATGTTGGTCTCTGCTGAAACCCAGGGCAGATTGGTCACTGTGGCTGTGGCCGAGCTGTGCTCCTCATCTGGAAGTCCCAGTGAACTGAATTTTAAGCAGAAATGGGAAGTAGAATGTTCCTGAAAAAAATGAAAAGAGCAAAACTGAGAGACCTAACAGCTAATGGACTTGGGCACTGGTGAGGCTGGTAGAAGGTTCGACCACTTGTAAGCATTATTTTGTTTGCTTGTGACTGTAAATCAGCATTAATTTCATTGAATTTAGATGTATTGACATGGGCTAGATCCCAAAATTTCTGGAGAGATTGTTTAACAAGACCTGTAGGTAACAGAGGAGGACCCAGATGGATGTTGATGGAAGGTCTTTGCTGGCTGCTGGCTCAGATCTGGTGAGGACGGGCACTGAGTGCCACCGGGCTCCTGGGCTCCTGTGAACTGGGCTTCTGTGCTTGAAATGCTGTTGCAGAATTACAAAGCAGAGGGTTAGGAAAAAGCAATGGGAAGCTCTGCTTTAACCCTGAGACCACTGACCTGATCATTAGGGATTATTTACATATGCTTTTTTCCATTAAAAAAAAAAGACTTTATGTGACCATCCCAGTCCCTAATATATACAAGTAGACAGGCAAAACAGCTCAGCCTTGAAAGGGTGCTATGGAAGTACTGGAGAATTTCCATGTCCGTGTGACAAACTGAACAGTTTCCAGAGTGTTCCCCTGCTCCGCAGCTCATCTGTTACAGGAACGAGATGTGAAAATAGTTTCTTGTTTCTTTGAGGTATCAGCAGACCCCACAAACAGTGTTACTTTAAAAATGCAGCTGGTTCATATAGGTTGAGTCTGAATGAGGGGATATGTGTGGTCCAGCTCAGTTACAGAAAAACCCTGTGTTTTAAGGTGGGGGAAAGTGGTGAAGTGAAGGTACCTGAACTACACACTGGGTCTGAGGTGTCAGAAAGGCAAGGATGTCAGCTGAGGTCTGTATTTTTATTTGCTTCAAGCATATATGAAAACAATTTGAAAGCATTATTTTATGTGTGCGGTTAGTTTATGCGATTACATGTTTCTAATAATGTTTTTATTCTTTCCTTATTATCTCTCACTTTTCCTCTGACCTTTCGTTCTCTCCCGGGTTAAGTCAGTGTGTCAGCTCTTTGGGGCAGGATGGCTTTCTGTTTGCTTGACAGCGCCCAAGCGTCACCAGTGGTTTGTGTTATAACCCGTACGTGCAGCTGTACATCCGTATGTATGTATGTGTTCATAAAAATAACAGACTGCGGGGACTCCGGTTTCGCCAGAATTCTGAGTTGCATTTTGGACTGTATCAGAAAGGCACCACCTGGCTTTCAGTGAAAAATATTAAGGAAGAAACAGTAATCCCCTATATCAGTGGAAATTTTATCGCAATTATAAATTTTTTTTAAAAGGAAAAAGGGGGACAAGAATAAAGTGTGTTAATCTTGTCTTTTGTTATTAATTAACATTAGCTATCTATTATATAAGATTTCCATCTCCATGTCCAGTAAAATGGATACTGTGGACCACAATAAATAAAAACCACACTTCTGATTTTTATTGAAAAAAGAAAAATATATATATATATAAAAAAATAGATTCAGTTTCAGTTGTACTAACATATGGCCATTTTACAGATGTGCTGGTGCAGTGACTGGAAGACAAACCTCTGTGCTAGTATTCACGATTTCACTGAATTTACCATATTCTAAGTTACAGATAATACAGATTTTTAAGTAGCTTTACAGGGGTGCAATATTTAATTTTTTTCTATAATTTTCTATTTTAAACAGTCTTTATGTTTCATGTATAATGAAATTATCGTTTATAAACAGTCCAAACCAGTTATTTACACTGTTTTTTATCTTGAAATGAGGTTTGTTACATCTTTTGGGTTTGGTTTATTTGCCTGAATGTTCCCTTATCACCCAGAGTCTTTTTTGCAGTTGTATTTATTGTACAATTTTTTACTGTTAGTATAATTGTTTCAACAACAGTTTATTCCTGCATGTATATAAAGAACTTGTTTTGATGTTCTCCCCAAAGCAGTTTAATGCAGTAATACATGCAATCACATGTAGGAGCCATCACTGATATTAGGGGAGATGTTTTGTCTACAAAGACCTGGGATGAAAATGTATCCCGATAGCAATCAATATTTGCATTGAAATGCAGGGCTCATTAAAGTCCTGGCTCTGATGCACGTACATAGGTACAGAGATGCATTCTCAGTATTGGCTGACCTGAAAGCATTTGGCTTTAGCCAGCCCAGTAGCATGGCCATCACAGGCCTGCTCATCCAGGACAGTGAAGATTCCCAAATTTTCTGTTCCTGTGTTTGGGATGGGAACAGGCAGGCATTGTCTTCATTGCCTATAATGAGCAGTACAAGTGCAGCATTGTGGATTTAGGTTGAAAGTCTTTCAGAAGAGATTTCTATGTATAGGCCACCACTTTAAGTTTTTGTGTAGTTTTGAGGAGAAGGCAAGTTTGCTGCGCAAGAAATGTAACAATTGAGTATGGGGTGCGATAGGTATGACAAGGGCCACATTCTGACCCTGGGATAACGCACAGGATACTATGTGGGATAATTACAGCAGAAGCCAGTTTCTGCTCCATCTCTGGCTTGCTGCCTTCCACCGCCCCCTGCCATACAAAGCAAAGCCTCCTGCAACCAGCCGCTTGACCACTTTTACCTGCTGGACTGTGCTGGTAACAAGGGACGATCAGCCCTGCAGACATGGAGAGAGCAGCCCAGGGACCCACCTCCAGCCCAACCTGGCCCAACTCCAGCTCAGTCTATCCCCATGGACCCATTGAAGGGAGGTCTCCACATGCCTCCTCCTGCCTGCACCCCTCTCCTCCCACACTGTTTGCAGTGGCTCTGCCCTGGTGGGTGTCTGGTGGAGGAGGTGAGGAAGCAGCGGGTGGGACTGGTGAGGTTGGCTGAGGCTGCGGGTGGTTGCAGTGGTGTTCCTGGTGCAGAGGAACCGGAGTGGTTGACTCTTAGCCAGCGGGATGGCACTCGGCTCCTCGTCCCGTAGACCTTATGGCCGGGCAGAGAAAGGGACGGGCAGAGCCTAGAGAGTCTGGACTGGATTTGGGAGAAGCTGCTTCTCCATCTATGAACTAACAATAGACGGGTTTCTCCCTCCCCGTGTATTCTTAGTCTTGTCCGCCATGGCCATACAAGAGGTGAAGCGCCTCTTGCCTGAGTGCAGGGCTCAGTGTGGCGAGGCCTCAGTGGGCTCCTGCAGGACACCAGCAATGGCACTGGGATGACAGCACCACAGGGGTTTAGGAGCAGCAGAGCAGCCTGGTTTCCGTGGGCCGTAGGTCGCTGCCTGTATAAGCTCCCCCAGCAGCGCGGAGGGCAGCCGGGGTGGCTCCTTTGGGTGCCGGCCCTCTGCTCTGCCTGCAAGCCCCGGGGGGGGCCTCACCCGGCCGGGCCTGGCTGCAGGGCTCCCCCGGGCACTAAAAGACGCGGTGCCGGGGCGCGACGCACGGTGAGCGCCCAAAGGAGCCGGTGTTTAAGAAACCCCTTAATTATTTTCTTTCTGTTCGGCATTCTCCCTTAACTTCGCGGCCTCCTGGGCTGGAGCGCGGCGCCGGCCGCCCTCCCCCGGCAGGTGGCAGTGTCGCCTGCGCGGCGCGCTCCGCCGGGGCCGCCTCCTCCTCATTCAACACCAACTGGTGGTTATAAATAAGAATCCTGTTCTGCGTTCTAACTCGCAATTCTGGAAGGACCCGATCGCTTTTAGTGCTGCCCTTTCAATCTCTCTAAATAGACATCCACAGACACACACTGAACCCCCAAACCGCGGGGGTGCCTTTTGTTGGGTTGAAGTGCGGCTCCCGCCACCCCTTCTGAGACCCCCACCTCAGCTCAAAATTCAAATTACTGTGGAGATTTTTGCATTCAAGAGTTGTTTTTCATAATAACATCCCTAAGACCTCATGTGTATTTATATTAAGACAGTCTTCCTCAAGGGTTGTTTAGGGAACAAACTAAATTTCTACCAGAAAGATAGAGGTGGCTGCCAGATAATTTTAATATACCATTAATTTTAAATGTGTGTAATTGTACAATTTTTCTTGAAGATGGGAGATCAAAAAGGTGTATTTTTTTGTGTGTGGTGCACTGGGTTTCTGTTGGGGGGCGGTGAATATTCCAGCATTTATATTTCTGCCTCAAATATTTGTATTTGTTTTTCATGGGCTTTGTTAATACCTAAGGGAACCATTAAATGCAACCGAAATAACATGAGATCTGATGTTCTCATGGTATTTTAGTATTTCGATTCCTCGATGGAAATACCATGAGAACACCAGATCTCGCGTTAGTTTGGCCCCATAAGTAGCTCCCTTGGGAATTTTTAAAAAGCCCATAAAATACATAAACACAAATATGGAGATATTCAGGCTCCTGCAGAACCTGCATGCGCAGCCTTCTTTCTGTTGAAGACATCAGTCAGCAGCTTTCCTTACCTTCCAGCTGATTTATCTTTGTCACTGAATGAAACTACTCTTTCTCTCGCAAAACTGATGGTAGAAAGCTGGACCCGTGTAGGTAATTGTGGTTGTGGAGAGGAAAATTCTGGATTACTTATACAGGCAACATATTTTTCCTAATCTGCTTTTTATTAATGTGACCATTCTTTTTTTTTTTTAAATAATATTTTTTTAATAAACATATTAATATTTTTATTTTTTGTTTAATTGTAATTTTCATTGCATATTTGGTTGTATCTAGTTAATTATCTAATCAAGCAAATGATTTCTTTGGCTCTTAGCTAAAACCAGATAACATCCCAGTATCAGGATTAAGTTTTCATCTATATCAACTGGCTTAAAAATACTGAACTTGATTCCTTTTGAATTAACTGAGTCTTATTTTATTTTTTTTTTCAATATCACCTATCACCATAGTAACCACTAGCTGTCAGTTCAGTTTCTGACATTTTTCTCATTTGGTAAGATTTCAGAATTGCCATCCTCCCTGCCAACATGTCATGAACAAGAAAAAAAAAAATTGCATGAAAAATCTAATGGGTGTCTGGTCTGATTGTCCTCACTCGTGGCAGGAAAGACAAAAACTGATGAATTGTGAAATGTATTCAGAGGGATTCAAGAAAAGCAAGTGTCTCGGACCCCCTCCTCACCCACACCTCCTCGTTTTCATCTTGTTATGCTTGATGCACCACCGTACATGCTTGCCCTGACACTTGGGTTTGTAGAAATTTAAGATTAACAGTTTTTACATTCACCTTGCTGATCCCTGTTTTTTAAAGTCATCATTAAAAATAAAGTTAGCAGAGCTTGTATTTAGCACTATTTCCCACTCATTGATGAGATTTTAGCACCTTCGAATTTGCAACAAAACACTTCCGATGCCTGAAGTCAACACAATTCTGTACATTTCTACATTTTTATTCTCTACTCCTGTACTTTATGAATTTATTAGAAAGAAACCATTAAGCAGGCCAGTAAGTACGAAAGAGAAAAGCAGATTCTGGGTAACTCACTGGGCTGATGTTATATTCATGTTGGAAAAGGACAGTAAACAGCAAAATTGTGCTTGCTTTTTTTTTTATTTTTTATTTTTTTTATTTTTCCGATTGGTTTAGCTGAAAAAAAAAAGTAAATTTAAGGAAAAAAGGGATTGCATTCAGGAAGTGATAGTGTGCGTCCTGAACCGAAAAATGTCGAAAGAAACCCAATTGCCAGTGCTGCAAAAAAGACAGCAAAAAGGGGAAGTACTCGTTTACTTCTGGTAAAGCAAACAAAACTACGGCAAGAACGTGTGGCTTTAGAACATGGTGGGTTTTTTGCAGGGATTTTCTGTGCAATGCGCACACATACGTGTAATCGGCATGTCGTGCTTCCATAGGTATAAAACAAATATACCCATCTGTCTCTGTACGTGCACAAAGAGACAGCACCCTAGATGTGTTTTCAGAGGTTTTGTTTTGGGCTATATCCATCTATTTCCATCCCCACCCACCCCCCCCCGACTGTCTCTGAATTCAGGCTCAGCAGCAGGAACTCATTTCAGAAACATAAAACTGATTTGATAAGCAGCTGCAGCGCTCGGGTCCCTTTTGCTAACGGGTGGACAACCCCAGCACTGCCAGGGCTCGCGCTGGACTGTTGGGGGTTCAGATTTCACATACTGGGGATACGGCGTTCTGAAACCCATGCAAACCCAAATGAACATAATTGAAACAATACTAGGACATTATAACCTTTTGGGAACATTTGGGGCAATTTTTATTTGTAAGTATATCTGCTCAGTGTTCCTGCATCTATATGTAATAGGAATAGAGAGGCAGAGGATGTAGCTCTTTCCAAGAAAAATACATATTCATATTGTAAGATCCAGGGCTGCGTGTTTGTAAATGTTTTTCTCTCTGAAATTGTGGATTAAGCTTTAAAATCTGGCTAGGAAACTGTGTCAAACCAGCATGCTGCGGGGGAGCAGGCTGCACCTCCTGCGCTGCGGAGGGAGACGTGAGGCTGGGTGCGCCTTGCTGTGAAAGCACACGCGTGGTCATGGGGGTGCAGGGTCCATCGAAATAAAATGGATTTCTTAGTCTGAGTGGTTTCTTTTTAAATTAGACATTTCAGACACGGGAAATGCTTAAATGTTTTTCTCCGTTTTAGAATGGAAAAAACATAATTTTTAGAAAGAACTTGAAAATGATCAAATTTTACTGCCTATTTCAGACCTGTATTTTGCCAGTTGTATTTTTTAAATAGTTATATAAATGTAGCTTGTGAAATAAATACACTGGGAAAGTGTAACTCTTTTAATGATAAATAATATTGTTGTATGTAATATTTGAAAATAAATGGTGTAAACAAAATGCACCTTAATGTCTTTATGGTTTATAAGATTTATAACAATAATCAGGAAACCACTGTAACATTGTTTGCACCTTGCGTGCCCTAAAGCCATTGGATCACTCAGTTAATTGTATAAATTCCATGCACTATGGAAAATCATGATGTATCATTTATATTCAGCTATGTCAAGTATATAAATATTAAAATATATTGGCCAAAAATGGCTGATTACCCCTCAAACATTTCATGATAAATCTTATCTTTTTATGGTGGTGGTAGTGTTGAGGGTGGGGACGGGGGGGGGGGTGTGAGGACTAAATATTTCATGTTATTTGGAAATATTCTTTAAACAACCTAGATATATTATTAATGTTTCACAACTGCTTCAAAAATCCTGAAGCTCGGTTCAGGTTTATAGGATAAAGCGGTTCAGTACCTGAAGAAAAAGCGATTTTTATACGCAAAACACGCCAGTGATAGGGATTATGCTGTTTATTCAGATTGTAATATGTGCGGTTCATAGAGACTTCATGCTGACACCCCTGTATAAAATAAAGGTGATATTCCCTAATGCATGCCATTGGTAGGCAGCACCTTGGTGCTCTAATACTGGAAATATTAATGTGTATTTCAGCAGGGTTTTATTAGCACCTATAGTCTGATTCAGTAAATGTACTGCTATCCCCAGTGCAGTGTATTTTCATATAGGTAGATGCAGTGTTTATGACATGGTCTTTTGACTAAAATATTTTTAACATATTAGATGTGTGCATATTTCTATATGTTTGCGACGCAGCACCCAACCTAGAGACATGGCTGCGGAAGGAGTCTGGACAGCGATGTGAAGAAAATATTGTTATACATATTTATTGATACTAATGCGTGTGTTTTAATGAATAAATAAATACAGAGTTGGACTGTGTTGCAAATGTGTTTGGCAACTAGCCGTATCCAGTGAGGAGGGAGGAAATGTCAGAACAGGGTCTTGTAAATACATGTGGCTGGAAAGAATAAAATAAAAATGATGACTAGCACTGACAAGCAGACTTGGGGTGTATGATATACTTTGTTCATTTGATTCTTAGAACTCAGTCGGGGTTAAATTGGAATCCAGACATCAAAGAATTCTTCTACCAGACCCAAATTTTGCCCGTATAATTTTTTTCTTACAGTTGTCATAATTGTAGCTAATTTCACAGTGCAAAATTTTTTTTGCTGTTTGAAGTATTTTCCTAAATATACATATCATATGGCAGTGGGATATATTCTTTATATATAATGTGTTTCCCTGATATTCACAGATAGGCTGCTATAAGCCCACAGTACCCTCTGTGGATGTGAGAAACCTTTAGGTTTGATGGTATCTGGCTATACGCACCCTCGTACATGCCATATAGAAGCATAATCCTTAAATTTTAAAGGAGGGGAAGGCTAAAGGCTTTAAATAGCAACGCCCTTATTTCTTCTTTTTTTTTCCTGCCCCCGACTGTTGTGGCTGAAAATGCTTGAAGCATGTGGTGCTGCATATTTGGTGGGTTTGCAGATTTCTGCACGATTTTTATCTGAAGGTCAGGGCTGTGGAAATACATCAGGTTGCGATTTGGGATGTTTGCCATTTGCCATTTAGCCTTGCTCCTTCTTATCAGATCGCTGTGGAACACGGGCCTAATAAAACAGGGAGCTGTTACGAAAAGAAGAAATAAATATTGGTCTAGTTTTATGGAGTCTCTTTACTATTACACAGCAGGTGATTTTAAATGTATTTATTTAAGTTCACCTTTTTGCTTTGGAATTGTTGAACCAGGTACAAGAAATTAATAGTGGCTATTTATAATTTCACCAGCTATTTGCATACGTTCATTTTTTTAATGAAAAAATTATTTCCTTTTCCAAATTTTGGGAGGGGAGGGGGAGAGAAAACTTGTAGAAAGGCCGTGCCAGAAAGGAGGAGTGGGTAGTGGAGTTCTCCTCTGCATCCTACATCAGTTTGAAAACAAAACGTCTTGCTTGTGATTTCTTCTGCCTGTGCTTATTGATGGGATTTTAGGCACCTGGTGGCTATTCAGCACTGAGTATGTTTCCTTCCTTGCCTGCCAGGGTGGGTAGTTTGGCTGCAGCACCCAGTGCCAAGCGCAGAGGAATTAAGGGAGATGTGGTTAACGTGTTGCTGCCTGGAACTGGGTGGGCAGAGCTGGTGGCCAGGCAGCCACTGTCTTTAATTTCTATACTCTGTCAAGACTGAAATGACTGATGCTGGTGACCCAATTCCAAGTTTTAAGGATCAGGATCAGGCCTGTAAGTGTGTTACATAAGAGGGGAGATTTCTGCCTGTGGATCTGGGAATGAACATCCCTCCAGGCCCTGCCTGGGGTGGCTGGAGGAGAGGAACCTGGGACCACGTGTTTGTCCCCCAGCCCTGCGCTTGCAGGGGCTTCACTGCAGCTGTGACCTGCCTGACTTGATGTCGATGGATTTACTTTGGAATGGTGCTTAAACCCAACACTTTCAAAATACCCTCTGCCTGGAGTCAGGACTGGGTGGGGGTGCTGGTCCCGGCAGGACCCTTTGGCGCAGCAATGCCTGTGGTTGGTGTGGTTGGAGGTGCCGGGTGCCAGCAGCATCATGCTCCTGGCCGGGTGCCGCCTCTTTGGGGAAACCGTTTTCCCAGTGTCTGTACAGGGCGAGTTCAGGTAGTTTTGGAAGTGTTTGTTGCTCCCAGGCAGTTATTAACGGTTCCATTTGCACAAAGCCGTCCCAGCTGTGGTCTCAGCACAAACCGCTTTGCTTATGATTGCCTCATGGCGAAAGCCCGTCCGACACAAGGAGTTTATTTTTCCCCTGGATTGGCAGGGTGGGTGGCTGGGGGCAGGGAGAGGATTGAAAGGCCACTGCGAGCCTTGTGAAAACAACATTTTGTTATTTT
Source organism: Strigops habroptila (assembly GCF_004027225.2). Lineage (NCBI taxonomy): Eukaryota > Metazoa > Chordata > Aves > Psittaciformes > Psittacidae > Strigops > Strigops habroptila. The sequence goes on along the minus strand of NC_044302.2, from coordinate 1,835,971 downwards.
AATATTTTTTAGAGGAAAGCATTTTACTCCTGTGTTGATACCTTTTTGTATTTTATTATTTTGTTGCTAATTTACTTAACCATTAGCAAATTAAGGTGGATTACTGCTTGGATGCATTAAAAGCACCAAGGAGTTGCGGTCCTTGTGGCTATTTCGGGCAATGTCATAAGCACACTCTTTTTTTTTTTATTGTCCTCCCAGGGAGCAGAATTTGAACTTAATATTCCATGAAATAAGCCATTGTAATCACGTTGGGTTAATAGAAGTAGTAAAATTGCCTCTCCTCTCACAAGACATTAGAGCAAGGCTGCATTATTAAAGTTTTCTTGCGGACAGGCGGTTTAAAATATATCCTCAGTGGCTGACGCAAGTCTTTTCAGTGGGGATGACAGCTTTTCAGATCTTAATAGGCTGTTCATTTCTGGCCTACGAGTTTTCAGCATTTCTTCTTTTCAAGCCAGGCTGTGACATGATGGCTAAAAACTGACATAAAGAAGTGCCATGTTCTGTGAAAACCTTTATTCACTAAGTGGCTCCATGTAAATTGGTGTCAATAAGCAAACAATTAGAACTTTAAAAAAATTGTTGGTTTAAATCCCTTTTCTCCTTAATCATTTGACCTAAAAATCTCTCCTTTATTTTTCCCTTCTTTGAAAGTGGTGCATATAAACCAGCGACAAAGTGTTTAGCAAGTTAAAGCGGATGAGATCTTTGTTATAAATCAAGAAACGATATTTGGCCAAGGTGAGCTTATCAGAGGGTTTTTTCCCTTTGAAATGAAATTTACAGTAAACTAAATTCCAGGTAAATTATAATGGAGAACGAAGGGGCTGTTTTTTCTGCCCTTTCCCCTCAACCACCCCCCCCAGTTGCCTTATCCATGGTTTTGGAGCTGCAGCCTCCCAGCAGCAATAATAGCCTGCTGATTCTGTGAGCTTGGCTAATTTCAAGAAATTTGGTTATTGTTGTTCATGCTTTCTGGAGATTGTTTACTTGAATTATTTGCAGAAAAGACTTTTTTCTGTGTCATTAGATGAAGAAACAGAGTAATGCTTAATGCTTTTCCTGCTATTGCTTTGCGCAGGGAAAAAAAAATTTTCAGCAGAGCTTTTTGTCTCTCTGTTTTAATTTATGATTTCTCCTTTTCTTTTTATAACTCGACTCCTTTCCTCTTCCATTCCTCTTTATGCATCTTGCCTTCATCCGAACACGGCGGCGAGCAGCCCGCTCTGGTGGCTCCGCGGGCTGGCTGCAGGCAGTGCTTTGTTGGCGGCAGCTCCCCAAGCCCCACTGTGTCACTTGCTCGGTGCCCACTGGGCTAGGGGACACTTCGGAGCCTCCTCCATCTCTGGGCTGCTCCCGCGCTCATTTTTCTGCATTCCCTGGGGATGTAACCTCCTGCGCTGTGTTTCACACTGTATATACATGGGCTTGTATTTCAGGTGGCCATGTAAAAGCAGATCAGTCGCCATAGCACGTGAAGTGGCTTCACCTTGCTTTTTGCTGTATTTCCATGGGATTTTAGGCATTCCCTGAGCTAACGGGGAATAAAGGTGAACTGTACAAATAGGGAGAACTGTTGCCATTACCTCTGAGGTGAGTGTGCAAGGTGATGGTGTGCTGGTGCACTGAGGCTGACGTGCTGCTGGTGTGCAGCTCGCAGAGGGTGCAGGGGGAGGCACAGTGCTGGCAATAGCAGAAATTAAGCATTTAATTCATATTTTTCCTGAGTGAGCAGTGACTCCAACCCAATGCCCTTCTGCCTCCCAGGGTCCCTCTGCACAGCGGGGCAGGGAGCCTGTGCGACTCTTCTTCCCCTCGCTTCCATGCTTCCGTGCTGCTTCATCTGCTGCACCTGGGCCTGCTCCAAAGCTGCTTCCTGCAGCTCCAATGGATTTGCCATTCTGAAACTTGTTGCAATTAGTTCTAGCTTAACGTGGAAATGCCACTGAGTAAGAAGGAGTCGATGTACCTTTGTACAAAAAATAGCAGAGTTAAAATACTAAGGCTGTGCAATATCTTTAGTAGAATGAGCCTGGCATGACATGTTATTTTACCTGAGTGTTTTTTTCATGATCCCCTTTGAAAATAATCTTCTCAAATGCCAAAAAGCACTGCCTAAATACAGTTACGAAGGAATGCTGAATGCACCTCCTCAAAGGATACTGCTTCAAATGACAAGAAAAATGGTGCAGCAGCAGTTTGAAGGAGGAAGACGTGCAGCTACAGTTTGCAGGGTATTTACTTCCTGTGCCTTTGAAACTATGTTTACTTTTTAGTAATATGGCTAACTATTATATTTGGTAGTAATACTACTTCTGTTATTGATTAATATATTGGTGTAATTTTAAAAAGTAAGACCATGTTCAGAATTTCTGTAAGGTGTAAGCCCTTCCCCCTTGTCTTGTCCCTACAGGCCCTTGTCCAAAGCTCCTCTCCAGGTTTCTTGTCACCCCTTTAGGCCCTGGGGGCTGCTTTAAGGTCTCCCTGGAGCCTTCTCTTCTCCAGGCTGAACAAGCCCAGCTCTCTCAGCCTGTCTCCAGAGCAGAGTTGCTCCTGCCCTTGGAGCATTTTCATGGCCTCTGGACTTGTTCCAACAGGTCCGTGTCTTTCTTCTGTTGGTCTAAGTCCACTTCGGGTTACCGGTGTGCTTGAAAAAGCTGGTTTTTTGTGTCTTCATACTTTGGTTTCTTATTCATAGTATGGAGAAACTAACCCTTCCTCCACCCGCCCTGGGCAGTTGTCCTCTGTGAGTGATGGAGTGGGCGCCACCACCAGGCACCTCCTCATGCATCCTAGAAACACTGTTTGTGCTGTGGACAGTGAAGAGAAGGTCCCCTGCTCCCCAGAAGTGATGCCAAACCTCCCTTTGTTTTCAACAGCCATTGTGTCACTGGTATTTTTATGCATGATAAAAATACTGGTGACCTTCTATTTGTTTTGTAATTAAAGTATATTGGTGACTCCAGAAGTAATTTCTCAAAGACCACGCGAATATCTGAAGGTGCTTGTGCCCTGCAGTAAGGGAGGAACAAGAAAAGCTGCGGGTCCTGGAAAGGAGTTTTGATAGAGGAAAAGAAAATGGCTGATAATTGCCTTTAATTTATAAAAATTTTGTGACAAAATTGTGTCCTAATTTTGTAAACTTTGATGAGGGTAGCAGCTGGCTTTGAAAGCCTGAAAGTGTAAACCAGGTTGTTTTACTTTATATCACTTGCAATGATAACCATGAAAACTATATTCAAAGGCTGTTTAATTCCAAGCTTTCATTCAGGTCTGCCTGGGAGACAATAGAGGCTGAACATCAAATAGGCTCCAGCTCTCTTCAGAGTCTGTATTTTTTTCTTTTAAACAAAGCTATAAGTGAGATCTACCTATAAAGGCTCTAATGGGCCCATGAGAACGGTTGCGTTAGACGTGAGATCTTGTATGCCTCGTCTGATCCTTCAGTGCTAGAAACATGTATCGCAGCCTCAACTCATTTTCTTTACAGATAATGAATTTTAGAACTAGATTTAACATTTTTTTCTCTTTCAAAGTTTGCAGTAAAAGGACTAGAACAATATAAATACAATTAAAATAAAGGTATAATGAAAGCTTTTGCATTTATGTGAACTAAAGCAGCAAACGTTTTTTAAAATTTCCAGAAATAAGTTAGATTTATTTAGGCATAACAGGACTGGTTAGGACATACTGCTTGCACTGAAAACATGATGCAAAACATCATATCGATGATTTCTGACAATTTTCTGTAATATGATAATTACATAGCATTTGGCAATTTAAAAAATTATTGCTGTTATTCCTTTTAAAGCACTGGACAAGAAGCCATCGACACAGTCCTCAGAGGCTGGCTCTCCTGACTAGATTTCTGTGTATATCTCTTGCAATATTTTTCAGTAATCAAGGCAATGTCTTTAAATACAAGTGAAAAGTTATGTGACCTTGACTGTCAGACTCAATTTAGACTCTGCCGCAACACTTCGCTTTTTATTTTTTAAATTAGCTGTTGCCATCTTTAACAATTTGTTTATAGGCAGAAAGAGCCAGACAAAATACAAAGTATCCATGAGAAGTTTATAGTCGTTGCTTTATCCACAAATGTAGTAATTTTTAATAACCTTAACAGCTTTTTTTTTGTTGCTTTTCCTTTAATCTCCTCCTAGGTAGTGCCTTGATTTATTCCAGTTAGTTTTCTTTTCAAATAATCAATTCTTTTTTGGAGGATTTTGAGGGTTGTGTTCCCCTTCTGTTTCCTTTTCTCTTGTTCTGTTTTTTTGTAAAATGCATCATTAAAAGATGTGCAAGGTAATAATATTCTCTCTTAGGCTACCCTTATTAAACCATTTTGTTTCCCAGCTGTTTTTCCGCACATTACAAATAGTCAATAAAAAAGCCCGTTTCATGTTTTTTTCCTAGGGGAAAAGATGAGAGGGAACCTGGTGCAGCTTCTCTGGTACCCCAGGCCAGCGGTGATGTGGCATTGCAGAGGTGGGGGGTTGATGTGATCTCTCCAATGGGCCAACTGGGTTGAATTTTTCTTCCTTGGGCATTTACACAGGTATTGGCGTTGCCTCTTTCATTCCTTTTAACTTTGCTGCCAATAGCTGTGCAAATGTCCCCTTCCTGTGGCTGAAAGTAGGTCATCTGCATTGCCAGAGACACCAAAAAGCCCATTTTCTAACTGATTTTTATTTTTCATAAGACAAATTTTGAAAACATAGGTAAAATACGACTGAAAATAATATTCCAAATGTCAGCAGCCTTGTAGCATCTAAGCTGAGCTGCTCTGTTTCACTGTTTGTAACAGATAAAGTCATTCTACTGAATGAAAACCAAGTGAAAGCAAACACGAATTGGAGCAAAACTATAAGCCGTTTTGTAGTACATTGCCTGGGACACAGGATGGCTGCTTGCTGCTTTTGAAGATGGAATATAAAAGGGAAAGTTTGAGACTTTTATTCATGTAAAATACAAGGACTGTTTTGATCTAAATATGATTTAAAAATTAAGGAAGAGGAAAATCATATGGCAACGCACAAACATCTGACCACATTGAACTTCTCTGGGTAAATTTTGAGCATGAGAATTCACTCAATGTTGTCAAACCAGATCCTTACTGAAGAGGGGGTGGCGGTGTGGGTAACACCCCACGGAGCTGCTGCGTAACTAATGAGATGGACATACATAATGTTGTCCTTTTCTCTTTACTTTCACAGCTTTGCATGCATTTTCAAATGAATTGTTACATTAAAATACTTATTGTTAAGTATTTTAGGCTTTATAGAGTCAATTGTATTGTTCCATTTGACTGTTCTGCTACCAAAAATGATAATTAGATCATTTGAGTTGGGTATATTTTTGTACTTCTGATAAGAACGAAACTGCTATAGTGTGCTTGGGCAAAATTAGCAAATTAACACATATTGTAATTCATGTGAAAAAGCTTTAATCCAGCCTTTTGGTGTGAGAGACAATGGACTACCGATTATTTTGTGATGCTATAGCAGCACCACACAGTTTGCTAACTTACTCTGCAACACTGGAGGCAGAGTTATTTTCTTTTGAAAAAAGAGCTTTTCTAAATGCAAAATATGTGGTCCGGCCTGAAGAGGAGCCTGCTGTTTTCACTGGGCCATGTGAAACACCACATCTGGAATAAAAAATGACAGTGAAACACGTATTTCTGTTTAAGACTCCTAGTGTCTTTGGTGTCGTGTTTGCCTTTTCCATTCTCTTTTTCCCTAACTTTCAGTCATATAATGCTAATACTGCAGGTATGGCTTGGACTTGCATCAGTTTGGCCACTACAGCATGAAAGAGCACGCAGCAGTTTGTAATGCAAGGGGACAGACACCGTTGGGCTCCCTTGTCCTCTTCTGAGCATATTCTATCCCTGCATTATTGTATCAAACATCAGTTTTAATACAATACCACAGGAAACTAAGGGCCCTATTCAGAGATTACATGCACCCCATGGAAGGGTGCTTTTCATGTATTGGAAGCCTGATTTAAAAAAACAGCCCTACGTGACTCTTCCATATACTGTAACTTGCACAAAACGGGGAGTTCTTGAGGTTTCCTGTATTAGTCCCTGCTCCTTTGACATGCCTGGCACAAGCCCGACAGGATCTCATTGTGGCATTTTTATTAAGAAAGAGGATGCTGATTCTTTTTTCTCTGTCAGCTGCTGAAATAAGAAGGTTTTAAGAACAAAGGAAAAACTTGTGCCAAGGAGAGACACAAGAGGATTATCATTCCCTAAAGAAGGTGGACGTCCCACACACCAAAAGACTTGCTGTCCTAATGAGCTGATGAATTTTTCTGAGGCTGGTAAATATATTTAGGGAGAAGTACATTTAGGTGTCATCTCTACTCATTTATTCTTCAAACTGTAATGCTGCACATTTTGGGTTTCACTATATTGCATTTTAAAACTAATGATGCATTCATTCTCAGAGCAAATCTTATTTCTAAGCCCTAATTTAATAGAATTAAACTCTAAGCTGAATTGGTTTTATGAGATAAAACTCTGAAGTTGATAACTGCATTTAGGAATAGTTCAGGTATTGAGTTTCTAATTTGCTTCCCGAGCATGGAAATCCCTCAGATAGTCAATATTGACGACCTGTAATTGGTAAGAGAGGGTCTTGCTGAGTTTTCTCTCCTGTGCGTGAGAGGTACTCTGCACGGCAGCGGTGCTGAACCTTGCCCAGATGAGCATGGCTCCACCAGCCCAGGTATGGCACAGGTTGGAGCAAGTGTCAGCTCCTGACCCCTTCATACCAACACATGTCAGGCCATTAATAGTTCCTTTGCTTCTGAGAAAAAAGCCAATCTCAGCTTTGCTTGGGCTCAGCTTGGATGCAGAGCCCAGGCCTTCTGCTGCACACTCCACATGTGACCGTTTGGTAAATGGATTATTAAGGTGACCGTTTGGTAAGTGGATTCTTAAGGTGACCGTATCTTACGTGGGTTGAGAAGGAGAAGCTTTAAAATGACCAGGAGCTGCCTAAGACAAAGTGGTGAGCTCATAGCAGGTACAGGTCATTCCTGGGAAGCAAAGGGTTTAAGTGAGGAGCAGGTTTTCTGAACAAACACGCACCGAGCAATGGTGCCGTAATTCTGGGATATTAAGCCAATTCTAGCATTATCACTTTCCATCCCGGAATCCCGTGATTTTGAATGTGCTGCCTGTAAATCATCCTGTGGAAATCCTGACGATGCCCATGGCCAGTCTCAAGGCAGCGCAGCCAAACTCCCATTGCCTGGGACAGCAATGGTTATTTTTGGGCTCGTGCTGCCATTTTCCCCGAGAAGAATGAAGTCTTTTCATGAACAAACAGGGCTTGAGATAGATCATCTCAATGTGATCTCCCTTTGATGCCAGCTGGGCGGGGGAATTGATGCGACTTCTGCTTTAGGACACTTCCAGATTTTGCTCCAGGTTTCAGAAGTACTTGATTTAGCTGTTTTACTGAAGAATGGCTAAGGTTTTGAGGGCTCAGTTCCACTAAGCTTGAAGAGTAGATTCTTAAAGCACCTGGATTTAGAAAATTTACCAGTTTATTTACAAATAGGTACCACTGCAAATACAGCATAAACTTCTTGAAGAGAAATAGCCCAAAACTGAATTTGGAGCTACCTAAAGCTTTGGTGAATGAGGATGTGTATGCACTGCTGTCTTCGTCAGTTACAATTTAACAGTTTGGTATTCTGAGAGGATGTCGTTTTTCTCAGACGCTTCTGTTTGAGAGACTGACTCTGCAGCATTTTGGGATGGAAAGTATCATGTTGTGATACTCAGCTGGGAGAAAAATCTCTGCATCAGTGGGAACGCAGCCCCTGAAAAGCACTTGGGGAACCCTCAGCATAAGACATGCTGCATTCATACCCTTGATCTACATGGTTATTTCTATTTCCATGCGTGTTACAGGCTTTTGGTTACAGTTTGGTGCAGGACTATTTAATCTGGTATTGTTACTCGTCACTTTTTTTCCTGTATGGGAAGCTGAGATTTTTTTTCTAACCCATGGTAGAAGCTGCTGCTGACTGCTGCACAGGAAAGGAGGTGCCCATCCTTTGCAAACTGAGTTTCGCTACTGACGGGTGGTGTTTATTTGATTTTGTTTTAATTTATCTTAAACCATTCTCCTTTCCCACCTGAAGGAATCACAGTTAGTATTCTCTTGAAAAGTTTGTGCATGTCTCCATATACGTGTCTCCTGGGGCAATTTGATTATACTTCATTAGCTTTCTGAGGTGTGAATCGTGGGTGGTTCTGCAGAGAAATTGGTTATCAAGCCTGTGAAGTTCCAAAAATAAATAAAAGCAAAGAGTTGTGCTATTTAAAAAAAAAGAAGGCAGGGAGAGAAAACAACCCAGTTTTTATTGTAGTTGCTTAATGAAAAAATTTGTTTTTTGCCCTAATATCTAATGATTTAAAGCATTGGGAAGAGATTTGCCAGCTAGTTTGTCTCCCTCATTAGGTTAATGAGTTTTTTATTGTAGTTTTGTAAAACCTGCTCCTGTTGCTCTAGGTGTCTTCCCTGCATTTACAACTTGCTGTATAAGATTAAACTAAGGAAAACACAGAACAGTTGCTGTTGCTGTATTTTGTCAAGTCTATAACCTTGCAGGGGCGATGGTGTAAGATCAGTTCCTGGGCTTTGGTGGTGGGCTGGTGATGATGATGATTCTTGGTGCCTGCTGGTCAGCGTAGAGGGGTCCAGGGCTGATTCTTATGCCTGTGGCGCTGGGATCGAATGCATTGGTGGCCCTGGTCAGTGCTAGCAGGCCAGAAGTACTGCAAAATACATGTCCTTGTTACATATCCAGGGATTTTATATAAAATGTTCTGTGAATTGAGTTTTATCTTCAGTCGTTTTATGAAATGACTGATTTTGGTAACTTCATAAAATGCATGGAAACCATAGGGCAATGTTAACGAGGTGCTTATAGATGACTATTGGACTAAGATGATGCTTGACTAGGAGAGCCATATGCAGAGATACATATCCAACTGCAAGCCATCTTTGTTTAATTCCAGATTGTGTGATGTTGCAGAGTGATGGCACGGGACCAGTAGTTTCCTTGGCACTAGAAGTGCAGGTAGTGGAGACCTCCTGTGTTCATTAACCACCATGTTCCATCATGGTGGTTTGGGAGGGATGCTCCAGGCAAATCCTGCCCATGGCAGTTGGGAAAGGGCAGTGGTGCCTGACCCAGTGCCGGGCTCTGCGTGATGTGGAGGACTAGAACCACATCAAGGATGAGGAGGCTGCCCTTGGAGGGGGAAAAGTCCCTATCCTTGATTGTCCAACCAAAGTTCTGTCCTGCAGCGTTTGCATCCAGTTACCTGCTACAGGCTCTGCTTTCACCTTCTCGTGGCCGTGATTCAATGGAGCATTGGTAATGTGAGGTTTTGCTGTGGTTCCCAGCAGCGATCCAAGTTGTTTCATGAAGTGCCTGGGCATTTTAGTAATTTTGTGAAATAACTGGTTTCATAGTATGGCTGTAACATGTACACTGAGCTAGGTGGCAAAATAACATCGGTTGCTCTTTTCTCCTGCAACCAAGGCAGCTTCTCTTCAGCATTCTCACAAATTAAAGTTTCTTCTCCCTACAAATGTTATAAAGTCTGCTGTTTAGCTATAAACAGTTGCAAATGATAAACAAATCAATATTTGTTAATGTTATGATGTACTCGCATCTATCAGATACGCATGGAATGATTTATAGAGTACAGCATTTCAGGGCTGACCCTTGCAGGTCTCAGAAAGCACTTAAAAAATAAATTTACCCTGGCCTCTCTCACCCCATTTCAAAAAGGGTGACAAAGATGAAGTAATTTATAAGTCACACTTTTATTAATGCTTTTAACTTTCATATACTTGGCTTTCTTGCCCTCTGAGCAGCTAAGTGCAGCTCTTGGTCGAATGGTAACCTTCAGTGCTTTGAGGGGGGGTTTTGTACAAATGATCAACTCATAAATAGGTGCTGTGCTCCGCATTATCCTGCCATAAATTCACAGGACCTTTCAAGTACATCAAGAAAGAGCAACTTGAACTAGGCGTTTTGCGCTTGAGTTTACAGACTAATGCAGTACTAATGAGCAGCTGGGCAAAGGGTTTCCAGAGCATGTCGAATGCTTTATGTTGTGATACTGTGCTTACTCCTGGCTGGAGGAGCCCCGTGAGGCAGGAGGGAGGTGGACGTGGCAGTCCATCTGAGGGACTTGTGCATGGCTTTTGTTGCTAGCTTTTGGTAAAGTCATGGGGAGTATAGGGAATGTTGACTAGATTAGTGTGGTTAACAAATTATCACTAATTATCACTGCTCTGATTATAGGTATTGTTGGAAAAAAGATGAGGTGAAAGCGAGCAATATACAGATATACTTCAAAATATTTTCACTGTGAGTTCTTGCTGCTCAATGTAGCTCTTGTGACAACACTGCTTGAATGCCCGGTCAGCATTTGTGTGATTGCTTACCAGCACCTCCAAAACCTTTTCCATGCAATAACTGTATGTTTGGGGAAGAGTTGCGTGGTGATGCTCCTTTGAATAAAAAAATGGGTGTACAGAACAACCTTTGCACCCCTGAGCAGGTAACATTAACATAAATGAGTTGTTCAAATTCAGCTCTTCACAACTGAACCTAAATATAACCAAATGCGGGAGCATGCCTGCCTGTAAGGGATTGCTCGCCACATGGAAGTGGTCAATTCTGCTTACACATATGCCTTCTGTCTCCTTGGTGAGCCCATGGGCGTGAGGCAGTGGGCACAATCTAAAATCCAGGAAATCCCACTTAAACACAAGAAAGAATCTTTTTTCCCTATGAGGGCAGTCAGACACTGGCAGAGAGGATTTGGGATTCCTCTAGTCTTATTGGTGCTGCTTCTATGAGGTCGTTCATAGCAAAGGCCTGCTTCTGGGGTGAGGACAATAGCCTAGACCCTGCTCCTGTGGAGCCTGCTGACTGGTGATAAGCAATAGCTGCTAGAGCACAACTTACAGATGAGGTCTGCATTACCCAATAGTACGCTGGAGTAGCTCATCAGGAAATTTATTGGAGATGCCATATAGGTAAGAGGGAGTGAATATATGTGAGGGTCAAGCAGTTGAGGCTGCTTAGCATGGATGGTACTGGAACAGCAGAAGAAAGGAGCTGCTTTAATAGGAGCAAGGTATGTTTGGGTTTTCCATCTGTGGTTACCTGGTTAAGCTTCTCTGCAACTGTAGGAACTAAAGGCTAACTGCAGTTCCATGTGTCTCTCATGAAATGACCTTGTGCAATGTAAGGAACTTCAGCAATAAAGGTTTGCTGGAGTTCTCTGTTCCTAGTCAGGCTATCTCTGGGACCCGTGGTCTGTGGTATTGGAAGTGGTTGCAAGCAGGCAGTGTCTTCAGGAGGCTTTGGTGGGTTTATGTGGTGGAGCTGAGGGCAGCTGTGACTTGAGACTTCTTGAGCTTCCTACTAGTGAAGTACCTTATCTTTGAAAATATTGATGTTAAGTTCCCCTAAAACTACTATTTTGTCTCCTCCTCCTCCCCATGCAAGTAGGAAGTTTATTTTTTCTAGTCCTGTTTTCACTATTGCTCTCAGAAATGAACCTTGTCTGCTCAGATATCACTTGCACGTGGTGGCTATGAAAACCTGCCTTGAACCAGCTCCTGCCTGGGTGACCAACAGAATACTCTGGCTTTGGATGTATGATGTAATGAAAATACATTTAATTTTTACTTGAAAGGAACTTGGTTTTTCACATGAGAATTTCATTATTAGTACAGTGAAAGCTATGTTGGATTTTTTACTTGATTGCAGAGAAGCTGTTGCCTCATAAGGCTAGAGTTCTTTAAAAGAAAGTCTCACATGAAAAGCTGCATGAACTTCATCTAATTTAAAAAAAATGTGCATAGAAACTTGTGTCATAAAATATTTGAAGCTAGGCAAGGCAGCGTGGGTATAAGCTATTTGAATGCATTGATTGCTTCTTTTCTGAATCGGATCCATCTGTCCAGTATCCTAGAAGAAGTGGGGAGGGAAAAAGAAAAAGCTTTTATTTCAGGATAAAAATGTAATGCAGTGCATGGGAAAAGCAAATTCCCTGTATTCAAACCATATGCTGTGACTGAGCATGGGCGCTGTCTGGTCTGTTATTAATGAATATCGTTAAGTCTGAGATCAGCTGGGAGTCGCCTCTGCCTGCAGTGTCTGGTGGCCAGGACAAACTGCTTCAGGTGACTGAAGGGCTATGCCAGATAGAGGGTGGGGTTTTGTTGCTTTATTCGATGTAAGCAGCTTCTCACAATCACCATTTCTCACATGCTACACTTTAAAACATACGGTCAAAGGAGAGAGATGAATTTGCTTGGGGTTTTGTGGCTTACTAAGACTTGATGCAATTACAACAGTTGATTTTTCTTTTCTGCGTAGTCAATGACAGCAATAGAGGTATAACAGGCTGGTGGTGAACTTCTTAATGGGAAGATAACAGAGAAGAAATCAGTGAGCTAGAACCCAGAAGTTTTTTAGTACTCCGATCCTGCTTTTCCGCTTCCGCCCACTGGAGTCAGTGGGGTTTTCTCAGCAGAGGTTTGATTTACAACAGTGTGTAATTTACATCTTTGCTGCATGTGCAAGGTCTGTACTGTGCAAACATTGCCATATTTGGTGGAAGAGCCCTTGTCTCGGCTGCAGAGGCTCTCTCCCACCATGGTTCATGGGAGATTTGTGCTGCTCCAGGCAGTCTTGGGCACTTGTCCTGCCATGGAGCAAGGACCTGATGCTAGAGCAGGTCCAAGAAGTGTTGAAAGTGCTGCCTGCGCTGGTGTGTGGCACATCAATCAGGCAACTTCATGCTACTTATTGCATGAAGGTACTTGAGCATGAGTTACAATCTGCAGGTGACCATCTAAAGGAGCTTTTCCAGCTTTTGCTCTTGTTATTCTCATACCAAAAAACCTCAGCTAGCAGTGAAATGAAGCAATGACCCTTAAATCTAAATTTCTCCCAATTTGTCTGTTCCAGTCAATGTGTATCAATGTTCCAATACAAGCCTTTGTATTTTAAAGCTGCCTGTTCTAGGAGATCTCAGGGTAATTCTGCTGTTAATAATTTAAATGATGAAGTAGACTCGGTGAGAACAATAACCGTGAAACAGATGGAACTGTGTGCAGTGTAGGGCATAAATCCGTGAAAACTCAAGGCTCTGCTGTTGAGCAGCTGAGTGGATTAGCAGTTACAGGAGAGAGCCTGCTGTGGTAGAGGCACGCACTGCCACTGGGCAGGTGGAGGAGCTCCACAGACTCAAACCCTTCATCTCCCCTCTTTGTTTGGGAGATAAACCCCAACAAAACAACCAAAGACAAAACAGCAGCAAAGTAAACTAGAAATGAAGCTGCCTATTTTCTTCTCTGCATTGTTCTTTCAGCTCTGAGTTTGGCGTTTTGAGAAAATTCTCCCTCAAAGATGCCCTTTGTGTATTCACACATAGGTCCCTCTTATTTCAGTTTTGATTTTGGTGTAGCTGGGGAGCTCAAGGATGGGGCAGATCTTTCAGCTCATGAACTGATGCACTAAAGTCAATTTGGTACAATCTCCAGTTTCTAAATTAAAAAAAGTTTGACTGAAGCCTGGGTAGAGGCAGGAACTCTAGAACTCAGTTCTCACAGGAGATACACTCTTATGTTTATTTCCCTGTGGCCTCCTACAAAACAGATTTAATCTTCCCATGTGCCTGAGCTGGCTTCCTAATGACACTGACCTACTTCATATGTGTTTGATGAAGAGGGTAAATGATCAGTGCATATTTAGCACACCACCAAGATGTTGAGGCCAGAATTAAGAGGCTCCTTTCATTGCCTCTGAGTGTTAGGGCTGAACAACAGACCAGGAGATTCATGAATTCCCATTAATCAGCATAACTGGTACCTGTATGGTATTATGGAAATGGGGTGGGAACACTGGTGCAGTGGGGTGGGAATGGGTTATTACTCCTCGGGGAAAGACTGGTGGACAAAGAGCCCTGCTGAGAGATGACATTATGGAAATGTGGTTTCAACTGGCTGGAAATAGGTGTTTTTATACGTGTGATGTGTTTGGTGAAGTGATGCGAGGGAGCAGGATGTAAGCTCTGCATAGGCATGTCCCAAACCAGCATCATCTCTGCAGAGTCATGTGGGTGTAGTGCTGCCAGCTTTGACTTCTGTCCCATCCACACTGCCTGCGCTGGGGTCACTGTGCATCTCTTGCCAGGACTGTGCTCCCCAGTGAGAAGGCTTGTGCCCATTATAATCCTTTAGCACCTAATTCAGCTGATGGGTTTTAGTAATAATAAAAAGCCTATTTAAAGAGTATATTGTCATTGAAATAAAAATGACAACATCTTGTATGTTTTCTAAAAATTATTTTTATACTTGGTGCTGTTATTTCCATTTACCTTTTTGAGACAGTTGCATAGCAGTTTCTTTAGGTGTCCTGGATATTTGGTATTAAAAGATGATGAATAGGATCTCTTGATTTCTCCGCCTCCTGCTTTTTTTTTTGTCCAGCCGGGTACCTGTCATCTTTTAAAAACCACTTGCGTAAGTTTTCTTTACTCATTTTTGTACACTTTTAGTACTTTCATATGGATTCTTGCTGCAAAATACTTTTCCACATAGCAACCAAAACTGAGATAATTATTAAAAAAACCCCCACAACAACCTGTTATACTGGTTTCTATAAGGATATTCCCAATGCATTTAGTAACAGCCTTGCTAGAATCAACTATTTTGTTGACACTTTTAGCAGGACTGTGTGCTGAGCAGATGTTTCTCATGTCTTGCTCAGGATTCCTTAGCTCATTTCCTGAACAGTAGTGCTGTAGTCTCATCTTACCAGTCCAAAGCTGATAGAAACTGCCTCTTCCCATACACGTCACATCTTGCCAGTCCTCAGATTTTCCCTGGGCTTGCTGTCCCATAGCCAGGCTCTCCTGCCTGGCATCAGGTCATGTCTCCTGCCATCTCAGTGAAAATGGTCTCAAACTCAACTGGATTTTAAAGCCTGGCTGAGTCCCTGCAGCCTCCACCTTCAAAAGACTTGCTCCAGGTGGCAATGGCTGAGCAAAGTCATTCTGTAATTGCCTTGAAACAGCCAGAGCAGCAGTTCATCTGGGCATCAGTAGGGAAAGCTTGGGCACTACTCTGTCACCTTATTGTTCCTAGCTTGGATGCCAAATCAGTGTGAGGGAGAAGGGCAAGAAAACAGTATTTAAATGGGAAGGAGGGAGGAAGGAGTGGAGCTGGACAGGAGGCGGGAGGAGGAGCTGATAAGGGCAGAGGAGGCAGAGCTGCAGGGTCTGAAGGTGAGATGTGTAGGAGCATGTGGGGGAAATAGTGGAATGAGGGTTGAGAAATGGTGGAGAGAAAGGAGCAGATACAGGTGCTCTTCTGTTCAGCTTTGGAGAAGGATGCTCATCATGAAGTGAACCAGACCTCCTGGAAGCCAACTCTGATTTCACGTGCAGGGAAACGTGTGATGTGCAGAGGTGTGATGCTGGATCTGGCATCCTGTGTTCCTCCCTCGGGAATGGGAGCCCCCATGTGTCTGCCTTGCTGCTGCTGCTCAGACACGTTTTCTAAAATGTGTGACCAGATCTGTGCTGATCCACACTGCTGTGGCTGAGGGGACACAATGGCTTGCTCGTCCACAGAACATCAAATGTTAGCTAAGGAAATACTGTTTTCCAGTGTCGTTTCTTTACTATTGTGTTTCCCTGCTCCCAAAGTAGATGCGGAATAATTCCTTTGGTTTTAACCATGTGTCAAGGGCTCTCCCTCATCTGAGAGGTATTTGATTTTTCAGATTAAATTAGTTTACATTAGGGTTGCAAACTCCCGTTCCCTAGGTCATCTCCTTTTCTTCTCTCAAAAAAAGAGCTGAGGACAGCAAACTGGCAAGATGCTACTTCAGAGCAAAGGTAACCAGTGCTGCTTCTAGTATTTGGTTTTCTGGTGGGGAGTTGTATTCGATTTGCAGCTGATGCACAATGCAGAAATTCAGAAAATAAATGTTTAAGAGTCAGGGTGGGGTTTGGTCACTGATGACTGCCCCCGTGGTTCACCTGCCTTGTGTTCAGCTTCACTGATACTGGTGTTGTGGAAGGACTTTAAATGAACTCAGAGTGTCCCTTTCTTTCCTTTCCAGTGAAGTCCAGGCCGTTCCGTAGCACACTGCCACTGTCTCTCTCATGCACGTTGTTCCTCAGAGGGGCTGTAAATGGTCATGGCTTGGCCACCAGACTCAACCCCATGGTTTAGGTTAGTGCTTCACTACTTAAATACAGGTGTTACATCAAATATTTTGTGGTTTTAGTTAATACAAAGTGCTGTACAGGTGGATTATTGAGACTTGCTTAGCGAATTTGCCTGGTGTACTGCAGAGTCTTCAGGTCACTTAAACAGGAAGGGACAGGGTCTGTCTTCCCATCTAGCCCTTTTTCTGTGCCACCATGGCTCATATGTCTGGAAGCTGGCTCAGCTTCCTGCGGTTCTGCAGAGAAAAAGGAAAAAAAAAAAAAAAAAAGAAAAACCCTCCCAAAACTTCATGGTTTCAAAGAGAGGATTAAACCAAATCACCCCCAAAGTTTAGAAACCAGAGAGCAAATAGAGAACCTCAAAGTGCATATTTTTTGGGGAAATGTCATGCCTTCTGGGCACCCAAGTTGTGAATTTCCATGCCTAGAACTGGATCTCTGTGCCTGGCAATTCCCGGGAGTGGGTGCTGTCATTAGCTGCCACAGATGAGGTTGTCAAGTCTGGTTTAAATTAAGCTGGGACAGATGGAGAGTTGAGCTGAAGTCCTCTGTGCACCTCCTTGCTCCCCTCTTCCCACATCGCAGCAGCCTGGTGGAACGCCAGCTCTACAGAAATCCGCTTTATTAATAATGAGCTCCTGATTGTAACGGAATGAGGGATGAGGTGGGATTTGCAAATTGCTTAAAATTATTGCACTTAATTATAGCTAGACCTGTTAAGCAACTAAGAAAGGCTGACTGTTCTGTGCCAGTCCTCTGCTGCTGACTGTCACCTGGGCTTCAGGGGACCCCTGTCACGGGTCCCCATTACCCTCTCCCACCTGGTGCTGTTAGTGAACCCCCCCAAGTTGTGTGCCTATTCGCAGTGAAGTTTTACAGGACTCTGCAGCCACATCCCAGGGGTGGCACTGTCCTGACATCCCTGCAAAGCGATGGGATCTGGCTGCTGTGACATTTCATTATGCTGATTTTAACTGGCATGAGTAAAACTTGTGGACAGGCTCCGGTCTTCTGAGGGGGAGGAAAGAGTTGAAAAAGCAAACCATAAATTAAAATAATAACAGTATGGGCCAACAAACAGCACACACATGTACAACAAAGAGAGTCACCCTAATAAATACATTCACTTTGATTTATGGTGCTGTGATAATCCATCCCGTCATCCTCTTGGTACTTGGGAGGTTTTTTTTGTGTGGTGATGAAGGACAAAATCAATGTTGGGTCTTTTCATTCTTTTAATAAGAAGAAAATAATTCCCTCTCTGTGTTCTGCCAATCTTGGGACTTGGCTTCAAACCCCATATAAATCTGTAAAAATGTAATATTGCATTAGGATCTTCTTCCTCCTGCTCCTGGAGGAAGGTTTTCCTGAAGATGTTTCTGAGCTTTGGCTCATAAACCTGGCTGCTTCAACTCACCTTCCCATCCTGCTGGTTTGGGCAGTGGTTGCCCCTGGTCCTGCCATCGCCTGTGGCTGGGGGGGTGCTGAGGAGGGGTCAGCCCTGCCAAGAAGGCAGGGCAAATTCTGCTGAATGGCCAGCAAAGGGTGAGAAGCACGAATGTTTATAGCTCTCTAAAACTAATGATACTGAAATATAAATAATGCCAAAGCAGCGTCATTTGTCAGCAAGGATCTTGTGGTGCTCCATGAGTAAAGTGTGAGTGTGATGTGAGCAGCTCCATGGTGAGGGGCACCAAGAAGTCAGAGACAGCTGACATAAGGGAAGGAGATTTGGAATGAGATGTGAAATGTGGGCATGACTATTGGAGATGCTGTAACTTCCCTTGTCCTTCTCCTGCACAACAGCAACTTTGTTCTTTGTGGTATTTATGGCCAACAACACCAAAATAACCCTGTACAGGCTGGGGAAGCCCAGTGTGGAGGTCCTGGCTGCCTGTGTCTACCTGGCTGGACTACCCCAGCCCGCATGGGCTTTCCCCAGGGCCTGATGAAGTGTCTCCTGGCTTGGAGGGTGATGGCAATGAAACCTCTTCCATCAGCATCGCCTGCAGGCAGGGAAGGGCTCGGGTACTGTGGTGCCCACTGGAGAAAAAACCCGAGTGGAAATGCCACTGGGCTGGTGGGGAGCAGTTTATTTTTCTATATTTCTTTGGTGTTTTCATGTTACAGTGGTGAATATAGAAATGCTTTTATAAGTTTTATTCCTTTGAAGTAAATAGCACACTTAAAATTTTCCCATAAGAATAGAATAACCATCCTCTGGACCTGTAATAGAAAGTTACTCATTCTTAATATGTTGGGTTTTGTTTCTCTCATTATATGTACTCTTGGCAATATATTTACAAAACACTGTGTTTAAATTGGTAAAAATATTGATAAAATTTGCCCATTTTATTTGCTTGTAATGTTATTTGAGTGTCAGCCTCATCACCATCATGCAATATTTCTGTAAAGAAATTGTAGCAATCTTAGAAATGCTTCTCCAGATGTAAATCAAACACCCTAAAATTCCTCTTTTGCCTGCCCTTAACCAAAGATGTTTAGGACAGTTAAACATAAAAACTATTTTCTTCTCTCTGTGGAATTAACTGATGAGTAATTTAATATGTATGCTTTGCAGTGCATTATTGTAAAATACATTTCATTATCTTTAAGTGCATTAGCTGATATTTTAAATTCTATGAAAATAAGAGTGTAGTTCCATGAACCAGGTTTCTGCATAGTGTGGGCATGTAGCTCCTGAGCGAATGCGCGTACTGCCCCTTTATAAGCAAACTGCATGTCTTTGAAGGTGTGTATATAGCACAGCCCTGGAATAGAAGTTTTTACGTTTGTGTATAGAAAACACTGCTATTGCCAGATAGAATTATCAGGGTAAACTTAATAAATAATTTCTTTGTGGTGTATTTTTACACTTTGTGGTGTATTTTTACACTAACCTCACCCCCCCCCCCCCATTTTTTAATGCTGTGTGTAGGCGTAGACAGTGTGTTACTGTGCAGCAGAGGCTCTAAAAAGCTTTTATTGCTGTTGAGGAAGGTGCATGTGTTACATGTGTGTGTTGGGGGAAGACTATTTCACATCTTAACTCTGAGGAGCAGTAAGGCAGAGTGTGGGAAGGTGACGTCCATCCCTGCAGGCTCTGCTTGGTCACAGCGCTGTCAAATCTGGGTGGATTGGAGTGATGCTGGACCCCATAGGGCTGGGGACAGACAGTGGGTACTCCTGGGCACTGCATCCCACGGGGTCAGGCAGAGGCATACCCCTCACTGGGAACACAACCATGCTTCTGCATTTAAAAGAGCATTTCTTTCCAGCTGTGAAGCATCCCTGCTATTGCTCGTGGTCCAGGACCTGTTTTTCCATGTTTGGTGAAAGCCGTGTGGTTTTTAAATCATTTTCCTGCGGCCTTTAACCTGAACAGATTACATTTTGGGCAACGACAGAGGACAAGCGTGCTGTCAGAGAAGAAAATCAAATTTTTTTTATGTGATGTTGTTGCATTAAAAGGGCCAATCTTGTGTCATGTAACATGTGAATAATGGGACTAGCATGTGATGTCAAAAATTTCCAACTGCCTCATAAATAAATGCAGTCCCCCCCTCCCCCTGAAAGGTCACCCCGCTTGAACCTGGGCTCGCATCCCAAATTACCAACGTGCTCAGAGTCAAGGTTAAAGGTACAGTATCCCCTTTCAAAAGGCACATGTCAGTGTCTGTGCTGGGAATGATAAATAACACTTGAAACAGGCTATCAATTTCCAAGGGCCCTGCCCCCCTTTTCTGTAGTGCCGAACTTTGCCGCGGGTCTGGGCCTGGGGAGGGAGCAGATATTGTGCTGTGGCTTTGCTGCGAGCAAGGGCTTGCTGTGATTTTGGCTGCGCTGGCTTTTGCTCTGGCCACGGGCAGCCTGGCCCCTCGGACGCTGGCGGGGGGGGGGCTCCCGCAGCATCTGCTGGGTCACTGGGCTGGGTAGCCTGTAAATGTCACTGCCCTTAAGCCAGCAAAGTCATTTAGATAGCTAATTTCACACGTTAAAGTGTTTAAAGCTTTATGCACACATAGGTCATTAAGGTTGCAAAATGAAGCAACAAAGTGAAAAAGTTTGGAAGTGTCAAATTTTGCACATACAACCCAGCTCACTGTCCCTGGGGTAAGGTGACTGATCTGGCCTGAAATCACACTGGCTAATAGTGTTTATTTGAGGGGAGCCTTGGCTGATTTGGGCAGGGGGACAGAGTTGCTCATGGCACGTGTGACATCCCTCACACTTCCCCTCTTACCTTTCCTGTTCCTCCTCTGTGTGTTATTTACTGTACAGCAGCCAAACAATGCAGTGGCTGCAATGCAGAGTCCATCCTTTCTTCCTCAATTAATCATGCATCTATTGAGGTGCAGTGGTACTTAGTAAACAGTTGGGAAAACACCCTCTAAATTTCCTTGTGAAATACCATGTTGCTTATAGGGCTTAAAGCCAAAAGAAGTCACTATTAACCTGTTTTTACACCCAGGCAAAACAGTCACTGTGGTTAAGGTCATGTACGTAAGTTACACATCCGAATTTGGTTTAGATGAGGCTATGTGTTTATACCCAACAGATAATTTTGTTATTCTGCACCAACCCGTAGCATGCCCTGCTGTGCTCACTAAATGAGGTCAGGCTCCTGTAGAAGGATAGCAAATTAGCATATAATTAAAGCATGTGTAACAATGCATATGCAACAGAGGGACAAATTAAAGTTGAAGAGGTAAGTTTAATGATAGTATTTTCTAGCTTTTTGCAACTTCAGCATTTTATACATAGCTTATCTTATGAAAACCACATGTGGGTCTTAGAAGGCAGCCACAGAAGCCAGTAGTTTCTGTGGAGCATGTGTGGACCCAGAACGATAGTTCACTCAACCAGCTTGGCCAAATGCTTTCCAGCAACTATATGGCTTGGGGACACATTTTGCTTGTTTGTTGCATCTGTAGGTTTGACAGTTTCCAGAGACTACCTCTGTTTTCCAGGCTCATTCCAAATTTGGGGTTTTATTATCTTGGCTCTTTGGTGATTTGAGCAACTGGGGAGGTCAGTGGTCCTTTCTGCAGTGAAGGGCCATGGCAGGAGGCAGATGTCACCCAGGGTGGCATCCTCGGAGGTATGTGCAGACATTTGAGTGAGCCATCATGGCTCTCTGTAGAGCAGTAGAGACAGATAAACCCTTTCAGAGATGGATAAACCCTTTCAGAGACCAGCTAGGACAGGTCAGGGGGCTGCCTACTCCTCTCTAGAGAGCTACTTGTCTCGCCTGCTTTGGCTGCCATTTGCCACATCATTCCGTCTCCAGTGAAAGTGCAGGGAGCACAAGCTGATTAGATCAGACTTACCAACGAGTTGGATGTCCCAGTGGGGAAAATGAATCCCACCTGATATCGCTTCTGATGCACGTGGCTGCCTGCACCCTTCCATCACCACAAAACCCACCAGGTCTTTGGAGGAGATGGATGGGTGACCTCTATCCTAAGAAATGAAACATCCCCTGGTGCTGCTGTTGCTTAACCAATGGAGGGATGGAGCTGATGCCACCAGATCAGTAGGGATCATTACCCACATATTCAGTATTAACTAGTAGCTATGGTGGAGCTTTCCTGTGTTTAGATGGTGAATCAAGTGTTAGAATTGTCTGTGTGATGTCTCTTGGCACATGTTTTCTCCTGGTACCTACTCAACGTTATTAGCCTGGCAGCCACATGAGACCAGACTGTGACAAAGATGAGCCTGTTGCCCTAATAGCAAGTGATGTGTGAGGAACTTTTGAAGGAACTTAAAAAGGTTAATAAACTCTATAGTATTTTGTGAATTTGAAAGCTTTTTTTTTTTTTTAAGAAGAGTTTATTTTAAGAAAGCTTTTTCCATCTCTGGGTCTCCATTAATGAAATGCTGAGTGCTGGGCTTGCAGTGGGTCGCTTCTGTAGTGGGTGAGCTGTAATGGCAATAATTCTCAATGTGAAGCCTCTGCTCTGCCCAACCAATACCCTGACTTCTCTTTTTAAAGATTTTTTTGTGAAGTTATATTTAAGCTAATAGTATATAAACTAGTCGGGCACATAAAACCTATATTCATGTTTACTTACATGGAAGGAATGCGGGTTTATGGAATTAGGTCTGTAAAGGAGGTTGGAAGCTGATGTAGCTCTGGGTGCTGCTGCTGGGGAGGGTGGCTTTAGGTCTGTTTGCCCACTCCTGTCTCTCCGGAGCTGCGCCGGGACCTTTCCCGGCGCTGTGGTGTGCCAGAAGCCTGCGCCCTGGGAACGCGCCCGCTGACCTGCTCTGTGTAACAGCCGTCAACCCCAAACCCTACCGAAGCAGCTACATCTGTTTTGGCTTTGTTCGCAAGGCAGAGGGGAGGGAGGTGCTCTCTGTGGTCAAGGGCCAAACTACATGTCATATTTCATTACCTTCATTAGCTACTACAGAAGGCTGTGTTAAAAGGAAGAGGGTTGTGGTTAACTCTTCAGCTGCCAGTTTGTTGGGTTTTTTTTAATTCAGTTTTAATTTCACTTCCTGCTCTTCTCAATACATCTTTACCTTTAATTTTAGCTTATCAAACCCATAAATCATATTTATGCCCAGGATTTTGCCCCCTTAGTGTAAAAGAGGCAGCAAGCTGCTGTTTTGTTCCCAGCTAGCGGCTTGGACAATTGCTGAACCATCTGGAAACAGTTATGGGAACAGTAGTGTAAACCCAAAAGGGAAAGTGTATTTAGCATTAATAAAACTTTCCTTTTTATTTTGTCCACGGTTGTCTTTTTCTTTTCCACCTCACATTATTCTGTTGATTTAATATTGCTGATTTCTTTTGGGGGGAGATAAAGGTGAAAGGGCATTTTGTGATCATGGTAAGGTTGAAGTGAATTTGGTTCCCGGTTAAAGATGCAATTTCATGTATGAAAAAGTATCATGAAAAAGAATTAAAACCTCCCCATGCATCAATTACACAAAGTAGAGTATAGAGATATTTTATAACATAATAATGCATCAGATGTCATCAATACGTGATGCTTCATCGCATTTTTGGAGTTGGTGTGTCAGGGAGCCTTGCTTTAACAGAATGGAATATGAACACAGGTACCAGCCTGCTGCATTTAACTTTCCATCTGACACGCTATAGGTGATCACAGCACAGCCCTTTTGGAGTGAGAAGGTGGGATTTTGAGGCTTTTAACATGTGTTCTCCAATACAGCAAGTGTATAAAAACTCTGCAAGCCTGTTAGTTTCAGAGCCTGGGAACCACATGCTGCATGTATTGTCTGAGCCGCATGTGAAAATACTTTCAGGAGGCAAATGAAGAAAACTTGCTGAAATTTTTTAGAAAAAGTTAGGAATAGATTAACACTGTGGGTGGGTTTGATATTTCTGTATTACAGAATTGACAGTAGGAACAAGCCCAAATTACATATAAATTAGTAAAAATATTGATCAAGAGACTATGAAACTGATACCATTTCCCTTCACAGTCTGTGAATCTCCTTTTTCACAGGCAAGTATCTATTTGTTACTTATTCTGACATTTTTACACAGATATGTGGAGACGTAATCTGTGCTGAGGCAAGATAGAGCAGGATTAAGATTTCACTCTTTATCTGATGTCAACAACAAAACATACAGTATCTTCACTATTATTCTTAGAATCCCCAAAGCCTGTATTCTGAAATGACTCAAATGTTTTAAAGGGCACGTGTGAGGGGCACACTTCTCTGCAGCTATGCCTGTAATGTCAAGCAGGTAGTGGGTTCTTTTCTCAAAATTTAATGAAAATTTTGATTTGGAACGAGATTTCTACCTGGCTGTATTTTGGCTGGCACAGCTGAGTGCTACTTCAGAATTATAAACCTGTAGTAATAGGCGCTTTTTAATGGGAATACCTACACAACCATAGCCATAGTCGGGCAAATGCAGCGTGATTAAAAAATGAGGCAGAACAGCAAAATACCACTTTTAATTTATCATTTAGTGGTAGAAAAAGGTTTGTTTACTTCTTTTTCATCTTCTGTGCTCCTAAGACTTTTGGCCATTATTTTGAAATGTATTTTATAATAAAACCTCAGTGGTTATGTTGCCTAGGGCTTTAGTGCCCATTTTCAAGAAAGGAAGTATTTTTAAGCTTAAAAAAAAATATTCCATTGACTGATTACATTTCAGCACTTTAGTTGGATGCTGCTGCTGCCTTGAAATATATTTATTATAGCAGAGATTTAAAAATAAGTCTTTGTGATCCTATGAATCAAAAAGGTTCAGTAACTCCTGTATGCTATAGGTACGATACAATTTTTATTCTCTTTCAAGCAATTATTTTAATTTTACAGGCTCAGTGTATGCGATCTATAGTTATTTTTAAAGGTGAATCCATTCTTTCCCATAAATCCAGTTGCAGGCATGTGTGTATGATGTATGTGTCCTGCTAGTGCATCTTGTAAGAGTTGTCCTTTGGGCATTAGTGACTGACATGAGGTGATGGGCTACGTCTCTCCAGCCTCTGCTGTTCCCCAAGGCCGGTTCCTGCAGACCCCAGGGCAGAAACATCTGCCTCACTCCTGCTTGCAGAGCATCCTCAGGGGCTGCCCAGTGCATGGAGCCGCCCATCCCATGGCTCTGTTCTGCCCAGCAAGGGTTTCTTTAGCTATAGGAGTCATGTCTCATTTGCTAGTGGCATGGGAAGTGCAGTGCCAGTTGTGCTGCTCATACTGGTCCTTCTCTTGCCTCTGTGGTCCCCATCGAGGTGAGGATCTCCTAAGGAGAGGGAGGGAGATGGACCTGCGTCTGTAAAGACCCTTCTCCAGGGCTATTGCTGGAGTCAAACCCAATCTTACCATGTGCAGCAATTTAGCTTTGTTGTAGGTGCTGCAACCTTTGATGCAGTCATGGGTAAAACATTATGTTCTGCCCATTCAGATATTCATGGACATGATTCTCACAACTGAAGTATGTTATGCCCAGACTCTTTGCGCTATGTGGTGATCATAAAGCTATACTAGCCCATCACCGAGAAGACTTCATTCTTGGTCCTGCAGCTAATGTGTTAACTGGAAGCCACGCTAATTCCCAAGATTAAAACTCACAGAAAAACAGGAATTGTCAGGAGAAGCCTCTCAGGTTGTGGCTCTGTAGCAAGACCTCAGATTAATTCTCTTCCATGTCAAGAGCATTTGGCCTTAGCCACAACAGAGACAGTCACATTTCATTGCATTCAGGTTTCAAAGCCTGTTTGCCCAGGTGCTTGTTCAGTTGTTCTCAGTAGAAGAACCTCAGGCAACTCTGGACAGTGCAAAACAGAAATAACCCCTTGCATGCTTGCGCTGAGCACTCCCCAGAGCCTGGAGGCCTAATCTCAGCCACTGCTGCCTGACCGTCTGCCCACGGATGCTTCCAGGAGGAACCCTTGGCACAGAGCATGCTGTGCTAAAGTGAAAAACGAAATGGGATTACATGGCAGGGTCACCTAGCATGTGCACAGGGGTGTCCAGAGGGTGAGCAGGGAGTAGATCCCCCCTCTATCAGTCCATTTCCCCCTAAAAACTTCATGAAGCTATAATCCTTTATACTTATCAATGTGGGTATATTTAAAGCATATTCCTCTCGTTCCCCAGGGATGAACAAATGCATGCACGAGTGCTAAATGAGATCTACTGCAAACACAGACAGTGATACAGACACATTACAAAAAGAACAACTAATGAAGGCATTCCATACAATGCAGATTCTTTTTTCAAGGTTACGTCTGGTGAGCACACCCAAAGTAGGGATGTTCTGACATGAGGAAGGCTGTTAATTGTCACGTGCTACAGGCAGTTAATGCCTGGAATAATTTCTACAAGGTTTGCTTGATTTTTTCTGGGCATCTAAACAGAAGGTGAAGGGAGAAGTGTGGAACAAGATGTGCCTTTGCAGCTGTGAGAAGACATAGAAGGTGAAATGTGGGCTCGTTCAATGATTGCAGTGAGGCAGTGGCCCCATAGGCTCGAAGGGAGCGTGCACCAGGGACAAATCCTTGAGCATGTTTCTGTCTAGACAAAGTACCCAAGAAATACTCTGATAATCTTCAGATTTGAGTGTCTTGGTTCCAAGTAAGATGTCTAAAATCAGTTACTATCTTGGAAACAGGGGATTGATTTCATCACTGGCCAATTCGTTATTCCTTGTATGGCAGAATGGTGATGTTTACTCAGTTTGGTAAAACTGCTTTAAAAGCCTAGCTAAAGGAAACCTGTATGTGTGAAGTTATTACTGCTGTGGCATTACATGCTGTGGCATTGCCGTCTCATTTCCATGGTGTTCACAAAGACCTATGTTCACAAAGAGTGTGTGCTGAGTTTACAGGTGAGTTTATGGGTAAACTGAGTTTATGGGTAAGTGCAAGTAAAATGACTGAGGAAACAAAGCACTTACTTAGAAAATCGATGTACACTGCAGCACTTCTGTGGCCACAGGTCTCTCTTTACAGTCTTCCCAAGACTGGAGTTCAGGGATGGAGTAGACGAGAAGTGTGGTACCTTGGCAGGATCACTCAGGACTGGAGGAATGGTATACTGGGGCTTACGTAGTTTGTGAGTGAGGGACATTGTTCAAGCACTGAACGAAAGTGCTTACTTCCTGCCTCTAACTAGAGCTATCAATATATCACTTTCAAAATGAGCAGTTTAAATTAAAAGCTAAACTAAAAGATACCTGGCTGCATCTGGGACTTGTCAGAAGCCTCGTTCAGATATGCCATTGTCACATTTTCCAAGAGTCTGAAGATGTGGAAGATAATTATCCCATCCCATAGACAAGCCTATTTGTTCCTTACGCCAGTTGCTTCTGTGGCTGTGCAATTTGAGTCTATCTTCTTTTTCCTCCTCATTTAAAGAGTACAACAGACTTATCAGGCTGCTGCTCTCCTGAAGTTTCTTGTTTGCATACGATGTAAACATAACCATTTTGTAAAGTTAAGTTTGTCTGGATTCCCTTAGTCCTTATAAATTGCCTTATAAATCTGCAGATTGCATGTTTCATTATGCTCCTTAAATTAACAAGTCAGTCATGCCAGTCACAGTCTTTGAGGAGAATTCACCCATTCTGGTGAAGACATCTTCTGCAGTATGTGCAATGTTGCAGCAGGCCTGGTATCCATGATCAGTGAGAGTGTAGAAGCCCCTCAGCCGCACACTAGAGATGGCGGCAGCAGCTTGGAGGCATTCCATGTCCCAGTGAGCTGGTGGGTAGCCAGTAAACCTGCTACACTGGGCTGTGACCTGGCTGTCTCATAGCTTCCTTCTTGCTTGCCAGACATAGCAAATGTCTCAGGCTTGGCTGGCCCTTAAATCTTTCATCAGGTGGGTGCTGTTCAGTTTTGGTTCTGTTCTGGCGTATGCTCAGAAGGATGGGCATGACAAGAATGGTGTGGGCTTTGTCTCTTTGGGCCACTGGACCATTCACATGTGTTTTAGTGAAAGTTTACTCTGTGTTGTGCAGCAGCACCCAAACACCCAGAACATCTGAAGGGCTAAAATCAGTGTCTAGACCAGGTCCTAAATTCCAGTTCTGTAAGAATGGACAGTCTTCGTGATTCCATGTGCTGCCTTCCTTCCTTTCTGCTGTTACCTTCCATTGGGACTTGTCAGCACCAACTTATTGCAAAGGACTTCCTGAAGAGTAAACTGATGTGTGGTGACTTGGTGGTACAGCAATGAAAATGGATCTTCCCAAAATTAATTAAGCTTTTTGTTTAATGTTCTGCTTACTTGAGTCAAAGCCTTTGAAATGAACAGTCTGTTTTGATAGGGACGGGGTGCCTGGTCACCCAACCAGCTGCAGCCCCCTGAGTATTATCACAATAATCTTTACATATGGCTAAAAGAAAATTGGAGAGGCCCGTTTGTACTGGTGAAGAAGAAAATAGAAATTTCAGAAGTGGAAGGGAGGAGAGGGAAGGGATTGCCTTTCTTTGCATTAATATAAGATGAAGATTAATTCTGTTAGCAGGATTCTGTCGTCTTGTCAGAATTCAGTGATTTTCCATTTTGGATCAGTGCAGTGCCAGAATGTAAATCCCATCACCTTGTGTCTTTCAAAATAAAATCAAAAAGCCTTACTGATTGCTTATATGGGCAGCTAACACACCTTAAGAAGTAAGAAAGGTTCAGACAGGAATATAATAAGGCCCAGGAAAGTGTCAGCATGAAAGGAATGACCTTTATTTGCAATCATAGCTGAGATTTACAGTTTATTACTGATAGCTTTTATAAAGAGCCATTCAGTTCAGAGGTGAGAGGTTTGTCATCTGGAAATGCAATTAACTTTAGCCTTATCCCAATCCCCCTGGTCTTAGTGTGAGAACAGCACTTCAGCAATATCATGATTTCCCCTCTAATTTCTTTTCCCCCTACGTTTTTGTCTCTTATATCCCTTGTTCTTTGGCATAAATGCAGGTGCATGTTTTTTGCTGCTATTAGTTCATTATTATTAGATGCACCTTTGAATTTTTTATTAGATCCAGCTTGATTTTTGAATGAGAATATTTCAAAGAAGAGTGACATTTAAGCCTGAGAAGAACTAAGCTAACTCATGCAAGGGAATTGTGCTATATATGTCAAAAATTAATTACAGACATGGAGAATATAAAGAAAAAAAGGGAGGGAGAGGGGGAGAAGACGAAACAGTTGCTTTTTAAATAGCAATGATTATTGCTCTTCTACACATAAAGCCCATATACTGACGCCCATCCTTGCCTTGATGTTTGGTTATATGCACTTACATGTCAACCAGATGTGGATACGCCACACGTGCCCACATATACACACATCAAGGAATACGGCATGAAGAAATGAAAGTAGTTTTGGTATCCCTGCTGTGTGCCTACGAGAAATCCCTGAAGGTCTATTTTTGTTTCACAGGTTGGCTTTTATGGCCCTCCCTTGTCTGTTAAGTCAGGTCTGTAGGAATTTAAGAGCCAGACACAAAAGCAAGAATTCAGTGTGCTTGGCCAGTTGGTTTAGGTTATTTGGCATGTAGGCTGGTAGGTTTTCCACAGTAGGCTCCTGCCAGGCACATCAGAGGGGAGTGTGCCTGTACCTGCTGGGTCTATCCTGTGCCCAGGGGCTGCTCACCCACTGAGCAGCCCCACTGCACCCTGTATGCCTGCAGCATGGCAGCCACTGGCTGAGGGGGTGGCAGAGATTCCTAGGGGCTCTGCTCACTCCTGGGTAAACCATTGCAGAATCATTACTGCCACCCTGGTTTTCATCCTTGTTTTATCGTGGCTATTATTTTCATCAGTGTTAGAGGTTAATATCCCTATTTTTCTCCCCTGCTGCCTGAACACAGTGGGGTCTTAGCATGGAGTCGGCCCAGGTAGCCAAGACAGTGACACCATCCCCAGATGAAACATCCTTAATGAGGGTCCCCAGCCTATGGTCGGAATGGGGAATGGTCCTGTCGTAGCTTGTCCTGTTGGCACGGGGAGCTGGGGCCACTGCAGAGAATTTTGTGTTTTATCTTGATAAGAAAAACATAGACTGAGTATGGTGTGAAATGGGGTGGGTGTGGGGTGTGGGCAGTGCTGGGCTGCAGACAGACATTGATTCTCTCCTCATCCTCTCCAGCCAGGGTGTTTGAGGCACCCGTCCCAGTGGTACCCAGGTGTCTGATAGAGTGGAGAAAAAGGCAGCTCGGTTTCAGTGTCCTTAAAAACACCTTTCTGTGCTGCAAACAAGTGTTAGTGTGGAAGGAGAGATTACCTCAAACAACATGCTCTCTAACTGGGGAAGTAAACACTGCCCTTTTTGCTGCAGAAAGCTTTTGTTCTATGGTGCTCTTTATCTTGATTATATTCCAGTCCAAAAAGCCTCTTTCCTGGCTCTTGACAGCAATAAAGAAACCTCAGTTGTAGTTATAGATTTTTATTTTATTTTTCCTCTTCCCCCCAAAGATCCAGAACAGGGTAAGGGTGTCCTTGGTAGGAATACTTACCTTTGTTTTCCTTTCTTTCCCACTGTTTTTCCTTTAAGCAGAGTGCTTTTATCTTAACACTCCTGGTTACAGAGGAATGGTAGTGCTGCTTGCAATGCAATTATTTATTTTGTTTAGAGGCAGAGGATCTGATTTTCCTGAGCTGAGAAATCGAATCAGTTTATAAATCCCGAGGTAAATCTGTCCTGCTCCCTCGGAATGGAAGCAGCAGTAGAGATGCTGTACATACAGCAGGACCGAGTGTTGCTTTGAAATGAGTGTGTTTGGTGTTTCCTGTTATGTAATGGAATGAGAATAAGCTAAAATGTAAATAGAGGATAAACTTTCATTTTGTGGTTAATATACTAGACAAACTGTTCCAATTTAGATTTTCTTTCCTGTTCTGAGTATTGGGGTGAAAAGAAATGAGTTCACAGATCTTGGCTTGGGTTTTGATCTATAAGGTGAAGAACAATTTCTGCAGCAGCCAGGTAGGTTTTCAAAAGTCCATGGAAATAAGACAAAAATAAAGATGGTACATGCTAAAAGGCAGGAGGAAAGCAGCAGCCCAGCAGCATGGCCTCAGGGGCAACCCCCTCTCATATTAATATTCCTACCAATTTAAGGATGTCGCTGAACATTCCCTTCCTTTGCTAACCTGTAGAGATATGGTGGGGTGCTACATGCTGATATGTATTTAAAACAGATGTACATAATAAGAAAAGATTATATACACTCTATAAAGTCAATCCTTATTAACTGGTAAAGATATTGTTACAATGGTAGATACTAAGTCAATGCTAATAAATAAAACAGGATAAACAGACATGTTTTTAGTTGATAGAGAATGGCTTATAATTATTGTTAAGACTAGTACCAATATTAAGTGTTGTCTATAGTTGGACTAGATGATTGTTGTAGGTCCTTCCCAACTGAATTAGTTTATCAAAAGCAATGTGAGAGCTATAATTAATGATTTAGAATTTTCATTAAGGATCTAGTAAAAGGTACAAAATCAAAGCTGACTAGTTGAGGTTAACCTCAAAATCAGAAGTAGCAAATGCCAGTGGACCAAAGCCAACCTTAGGAAACTGGAGAAATTAGGACTTTTTGTTTCAGGTATCAAAATGATATTCAGCCCAAAGGAACGTAGCCTTGTACTCAAACACATGGGAAAGTGGCAGAGATCTGAAGTAAAGATTTAAAGAGACGGAGTCAGGAAAAGGTCTGTTGTGGATTTCAATCAAAACATCACATTGCAATAAAAATGTCAATATTTTTTTTATATGCGAATATGCAGTGGGATTACATTTAAAGTTAGGACGTTTGATATTACAATCTGCTCAGCTTGTGCACCCATGTCTAGATGCATTTCAGTGAGAATGTGGAGAATTCCCAAGTACAGATGGTGCATGAGACATTCCTCCCAGCAACTTTTTCCTTCTGGTTATTAGCAGTGTTTTTATTAAATGGTCAGTGGTTTTCATGCAGTAGTAATAGGAATAGATGATGACTTGAATAGACGATCAAAAAATCCCTGTTTCTGGTAGCAGCATACAGGCTTTTGTAGATGTTTGCCACTACCTTGGTTCAGGACCCACGAGGAACCAGGGACAGGTTCTAGAGCCTTGGCTCAGCTTTGCCCCTCAAGCTGTGATGCTGAGGCATGAACTGCTGGTCCAGTGGAGCTGCGGAGCCATTGGCCTCCCTGTCCCTGCTGTCAGTGGTGGGTGCCTTCCCTCGACTGTCTGGAATACATGGTGGCTCAGAAATGGTTAATAGATTTTTATGGATTCATTTAATCCACTAGAAAGTAAATTTGCCATGTGCAGTGTGTGGATAATTTTTGTTCCTTTTCGATCACCTGAAAAGATAAATGAAAATAAACTGTGTGCTCATCCATGGAGGATTAAAAAAAGAAATCTGTTTTCTGTATAATAAAGAAAAGTAAAAGAATTCCTAAAACTTGGTGAGGCCGGTCATAATGTGGCTGCTCCGTTGTCATAGCTTCTGCTACGCCATGGACTTCTAAAACTCTCAACTTCTGGTGATGTCCGTTCTTCTGCCTGTATTTTTTTCTCCAGTAGCCACAGGTTGATGACACACTGCTGTAATAAAAGTGATTCTGTTTCTAATGTTCTCCTGGTGGATCATGGGGTGGGATGGCTTGCATCTGTGTTTTAATTAGGAGAGCGAGGAATTAACTCCGAGATGTTATGTGCCTCACCTGGTGCCATCACCACAGTCCACATACTCTGTAAGTCACCCTGCATCTTCCTCTCTTCTGTGAAAAAGTGCAAAGTTTCCATTACTACCTAGTGTATGTCCTACCTGAGGATTCAGTAGAGTTTTAGTTGCTTTTAGTCTTGAGGCAGAGATACACAGCAAACTATTTTGAAAATGAAAGATACGTGGAGTAGAATTGCCCAAAGGAAGGTTGCTTTGAATTTTTAGGGAGACTCGGAGCAAGAACAGTGGGAATGTCTATGGCTAATTCTCTGGGCTGTTCTTTGATTGGGTTTTTTATTTTCATTTTGGTAAAGAAAGTGAAGCTTGGTACCAAATACCAGCGGCGCGGGCCCCTGGCAGAGGTCTTGGTGCTAACAGGAGCGGGTGTCTGGCGAGAAGGGGCTGTGTTTGCTGCAGAAGGCAGAGTCAACAAGACAATAAAACAAATGCACTTTATAGAGCATCATCTATTTTACCTTAGTCATTTGCAAATGAACATAAATGGGTTCATGTGAAACATGGATAATAACCTAGATGTGGTAGGAAATTAATTAGAATTTATTTATAATTACACACCTAACTCGAGCCTATTAGTTACACTATCTGTTTTTTAATTGCTTTAATTTTCTGAATTTGCTCAGACTTTTAAAAATACAGTAGCATTTAATTTAAACATTGTAAAGTTTATACCTAGAAACACATGTTAAATCAAAATGGGGAGATGTTTGGCAACTGGGAAATTATGTTTTGAAGAATTAAGCACTCTGTGCTTTAGAGCTTTAGGTATTTACGGACTTCAGCCCTGGGATAGAACCTGAGATATATGTAAAATCCTGAAAAAAGAAAAGTAAATATAGGAATTTATTTCCAGATTACCGTTTGCACTTATATAAATAAAAAGAGAGAGAGGGATGGCAAAGTTATACAAAGGATTGTATAGACACAGCTTCTAAGAACTTCTTGTATTTCAAAGCTTGGTTTTGTTCTAAATTGTAACAAACCCCTGAAACCAGATGAAAATGCTTTAAAAAAATTATTCATCCATCAAATTTTGTTTAGATTTTCACTTTTTGAAATTTAGTATTAAATATACAGTAGAGGCTCTAGGAAAAAAAATGGCTGTAAATATTGTGTTCCAAAAGTGAGACAGCAAATGGAGAATAAGGTAGTTCAGTGTTGCTAAAACATTTTTTCCAAACTTTTTTTTACAAATGAATCTTCAAAATTTGCAGAGGATTTAAATTTCCATCGATCCACAGCCTCCTGTGGGGAAGTTGAGTGTGCTTTGTTTCTAACTTAGGAAAATGAGCTTGAAGTTGATTTGGAAGGGATGTGAACCATTTCCAAGAGGTAGAAGAGGGCTCTTTGGGAGCAGTCCTGGGGAAGCTGTAAATGCTGGGGCCATGTCATCATGTGTTCCCCTGCAGGGTGGCTGTTCTGGTCCCTGGTGTGCAGCTGAGCCCACCATGCTCATCTCCTGCTGAAGGTCCTGCACTGTAGAGCTGATGCTGGAGCAGTGACCAGCCGGAGTCCTGCCTGCCCAACCTTCTCTGATACCCCTGACCACCTTCAGTAGTGTGATATGGGCTGAATGCATACAAGCTTTTGCTTTTTTGTGTGCTGTTCCCCTTACTTTGGTGAATACCACTCTATTTCCAACGACTTTCTCATCATGGACACCAAGCTTCACAGCAAGGAGCTGAAGAGGTGTGCAGTGGCTCCACCTCTGTTCTTGTAGTTGACATATGGCTGCCACCTTTGGGATTGAAACACATGTATCATTATGCAGTCTGTGCCCATGACAGGATTTGTCATGGCTGATTGATACCAGCCCAGTCATTCATAATGTTGTAAGCTCTTCTGAGGTTCATTCTAGGAGCGTGTTGTGTGAGGGGATTCTGCAGAGCCCAGAGAGGCTTCGGAGACCCAAACTGCTGGGGACTCTGCCACTGGCGGGTGCATTAGATGATTTAATGATGCATAGAAGGGATTTAGCCTCGAAGTCATTGTCTAGCTTGGAATAACCTTGACCATCATCTCCAGGCAAAAGGGCAGCAGCCTGGACATATGGGCTGTGGGTGATGCTGTGAAGGCATCTGAGTTGTACCTCCATGGGGTTCTGTTAAATCCCAAGGTGGAGATGTTGGCCAGAGCATGGGGACAAGTGGCAGCCTTGTGGTCTGGGCAGGTTGGCTTGGCTGCCATGCTGGGAACCTGGGCTTGGTGAGAAGACAAGAGATATGGAATTACTGTTTAATCTTTCAGGTGTGTGATCTTGATGTGAAAGAAGCTGCTGCAGTACACAGTTTGAGAGATACAAGAATGAATTAAGTTTTCTTTTATGCTGGTTAACAGTGTCTCCTGCACTGATGTCTAGGTTTTACGTGTGTTGTTTAGTAAGGAACCAGTGTGCGTGAAAATGTTTGGACTCTCCAGGAGATGTTCAGACTAAATGAAGAGCATTTCCTATCGCTTCATGGAGTATAGAGGACCTGGAGGTCAACAATCACTGCAGATCACTCTCTGGTTTTTTTTTTGTCTGAAGAAATTATTTTCCAGCCTTTGTATTGGTCACGTTTATTACGTAATTGTGAAAAAGAAATAACTGCTTCATAGGTCTGCATGAAGGCAATTTCTCTATATCAGATATCTTAGGCTTGAAGATTATATATATTAGGTGTGAAGAATGATGAATAGAATGCAACAAGATGTAAAATGGTTGATAAAGTTAGCAGAGGACTTGCTGACATTGCTGGGTGTGGTTTGAATCTCTCTCCTTTAGCCTGTTAATATTTTGTTAAATGAAAATTTGGCTACACAGGTATTAAGAACTGGGACTACTGCTGCCTCACTGCTTTAATTTCATGTAATGTAGGCTTCTTTATTTATATTTCTGTGCAATCACAAGCATTGGAATCATCCACTCCATGTTGGCCTGATGGGTCCCTCATGCAGCAAGGCCCACTTGTGCTCTCCTCTGCTGAAAACCCTTTCTTATCTCTTGGAAGTGCTTAGAGCTATGAGGAACACTTTTATTTCTTCGTTGGCTGTTCTCACTCTCTCTGGTGGGAAATATTTTTCAGGATAAGTTTTTACTTTCAAGCAAGGAACTAAGGAGAAAAACACCTTTAGTTTTTTACTGAGCTGGGTGATTTGGTGCTACCACATGGAGCAACACACAGTGTTTGGCCTCAGTTCTTCTCACTGGGGGGAACAGAAACATTAAATCTTATTATATGATGATGCTACATTATTAAAATTTTTCCTCATAGATTTCCTCACACTGGTAATTTCTAGATGTTCTTTAAAAGCAGAGTAGAAATGGCATGAAAAATTATTCATACATTATATTCTATCCTGAAAAATAGCCTGGTGCCCTATCTGCTTATTCATATAATTAAAACTGGATTAGTTAGGTGGATTATAGAGTTTTCTGAAGTCATTAGGGAGTTTTCTGTCTCTTGTGACTACCCTATCCCTGAATTTAACTATATTATGAATTGGCTCATAACAGTGAGGTCTGGCTATGTTTTGTTCTTAAACTTTTTCTCTAGTTTGATTCACACATGGAACTGTGATGGTTGTTGTGTCCTATTAGACCTGAGTGTGAGTCTTAATCCTTCAGATTCCTAGTTCTAAGAGTGAAGCCAGCCCAGGGTGCAAACAGGTCACTGGCAGATACACCAGCGCAGTTTAGGGCAATATAGGAGTAACACCAGTGTATGGTTTTGTGCCCTTGCGCTTCGTCTTGGATTTCGGGGCAGTCTGACGCGGGGTTCAGAATGGTCCATAGACTGCGGCGAAGTTCCCCTGTATGTTCCCTAGTGAGATACTGGGGAGTCATTTTTAGACCAGTGGGATCATTAATGAAAATTCTGGTCTGAACAGAGTCTGGTTGGAGCAGGTGACCTGTCTTAGCCCTGTAAACTATCAGTCTTTAACGCCACCTCTTCCCTGCCATGGAAGGAGCACGCTATCAACCATGGGGCTGGTTGGATGCTGCAGCAGTGCCTGTGCAGGAGAGGTGCTGAATAATTCTTCATCATTTTGTGATGTGTAAAATGTAGAGGGTTCTGGAGGAAAACATTTCTTACCTGCGAAGAATAAACAACTGAAAGTATCTTCATCAAATAACTGTGTTCACAAGGTTAGCCTGATTTTTTTGTGGGCACGGAGGAGGGAATATTCATGACACACAAATACCTTTACATTCCAGGGCCAAAAAATACTGAGATGATTATTTACTCATAGTAACAGCGTTAGAGATACTCAGCAGCTGCACTAAATAAAAAGATTAGTTGTATCAATCACAACAATACCCATAAATACCGCATGTTCTCCACTAAAGTGGATTTTATATTAACCTATTAGCAAAAACCAAACGAGCAATCTTTAAATGGTAGTTTTAAAATGTGTGTAAAATGCAGTGTATATATAATTTTACAAATGTTAAATAAGCCTTTTACTGACGCAGAAGATTTGGCTGGGATTTAGGACAAGTGTCCAGCACAAAAAAGCTTTCTTGTTTTTGAAGGAATTTAAGCATGGTCTGAATGCTCCATACAAAGTTAGCCTGTTGTGTATTACCAACGTATTTGTTGTGTCATCGTGTTACACAGCCAGTTTCCTCTCTCAGAGATTTTTCTTGGACAAAATTGCATAGAAAAGTCTTTGAAAAGGAGTTCCTGTGTTCCAACTCTGTAAAAATAGCTTAATATCAGCTCATCAATAAGACATTATGCCTTTTGTGTGACACAAAGCCCAACAGAATAGACAGGAATTATTGCGTGTGCCGGATGGGCGATGTGCTTTCCTCTGGTATGTGGCCATATTTAGTATGATTAAAATGGGCGGGGAGAAGAATTATAGGTAATTCTTAGGAGCAATTTAGAAGCTGAATTCTGTTGAGCCTGCATCTTCTCCACTAGAGAGATATTTATAGTAAAATCATAACTAGGAGGTTCCCCTCTCTTTCACTGTTCAATGAGAGAATAATTTATGAATCTGACAATCCTACCCCGGGATAATGTTAAGACTAACATAATGTTCAGTTGAGTAACTCTACACTCCTAAAGTTTATTAGAGTGTGTAAGAACAGCAGCAGGGTTGGTATAATGAAATGGCACACATAGTCGCTTTGGAGGTAGGATGTCTTACTACGAATCCACTACAAGACAATGTTGTGAATCTTCCCTGTGGATGGCCCACTCCTTCCAGACAGAGGTGGGATACAGGGATCAGTCCAAGGAAAACTCATCACACAGGGGTTAGCTTATGAATATAAAGACAATCCACACAGGAAAAAATGTAGGTCATAATGTCTACTCAGCCTGGTAAAATTCTTGGTTTTTGCAAGCAACCATTTCTTTTTCCACCCAGAAGATTAGAGAATCATTTACATTGGAAAGGACCTTTAAGATCGAGCCCAATTGTGATGGTGCTCTAGCCCAGAGATGGGACATGGCTGCTCTGTGCTGGTCCTTGGCTGGTGAGAATGAAATCTTCTCAGCATTGTGAATGTTGGGGTCTCTTAAATATCCCAAAGCACATTTTATATCCCGGGAGGTCCATGATGGGCAATAGCAGTCCACACTGAAGTAAGTGGGGTGTTCAGCATGGCTTGTTTGGGCACAGAACTGTGCTGTTCGTTTCTAAGATGCTGTCAAGAAAAATTGAAGGCTTTAAGTATACCACCTTTAGCAGAAATTAGTTCAACAATAGCGTATTCTATTGTGTCAACTACAATTGCTGTTATAACAATGAATTTCACTTTGAGAATGCAAATTGAGTTCCTAATTGTGAGAGTTAATCCAGGGTGTGCTGGGCAGTAATCTCTTAAGAGTTTTGTTCCTGCTAAAGCATTTTAGATTCCTGCTAGAGTCAAATATGCTGTTCCAAAGTTGAAAATATTATATACATGGAAAGAAAAAAAGAAAAAGGAAAAATAACTCTGCTTAATGAAAACGATGCTGGCATGGAAAGAAAAAAGGCACCAAGCTTTGCTTGACAGGGAGGTTTTAGATATAGAGGTCCAGATTTTCATGGGACTCTCATAAGGTCACCTAGAAGAAGAATGGAAGCACTCCTCTGCATGCCAGAATGTTATGGCTACAGATGCAAATTGGGAATTTGCTTGTGTGTGTAACTTTGCTTGTGAACATAGTCAATCTGTGCACATGCTCCAGCCTGCACCTCTACAAATAGGACTTTCTATAAATATTAAGATAAATTCTGGACTGTTTTCTGCCATTTTTTGTTTTAGTCCTGAAAAAATATGCCCAAGCCCCAACAACCCATCTCTATGCAAACTCCAGAAATTCCATATATGTGTCAGGGTGAGATACAATTTGCCCAAGTTAGAACAAACAAACCAACCAAATAGAACCAAACAAAACCCAACCAATCAGAACTAAAAAAAGCAAACAAAACCCAAACCAAACAAAAGAAATACCAACAAAACCCTCAATGAGGAAATATGGAAGGGCTCCAGAGATATCCTTTGTGAGTGGTGGGCATGATGTTGTCTTATAATTGCCAAAGTACTAGTTTTGGCATAGATTTCTGAACAAAGCGCTGAATTTCTGCAGTTGTCATTGTGGGCTTTGCTAGAGACATTAAATGCCCATCTATATTGAGCAAAAATATCTAAAATGGTGATCAAATGCCACTTTATATAAAGCTGTACAATTGAATGTGTGTTACCTGCAAAGATAAGGATTTAATGAAATTTCTTTGCATTTTTTTCCCACAAACCAAGTATCTGATTGCTTTTGACTTATCAAGAGGCTCATTTGGATAATGACTGCAAATTTGGAGCTACTTTTGTACGTCAGAAGACATCACAGAATTTCAGTGTTATGCCCTTTGGGTTAACGTACAGCTAGAGTCTTTTACAGATTAATGAACCCTGTCTTACGAAGATTAATTTAAGAAATATTTGTTGTCTGTTTATATGAAGTCACAGTAACAATGTCTGCCTCAGAAAAGTGTGCATATGGAAGGCTAGATTTAAAAGTGAAACGCCAAGGAAAATTAACTTCCTCTGACATCAGGTCATAATTTCAGTAATGACAGTGCATCCTGCAGGAATGGGAGATGTTCCGATGTGAGACACCCTCAGCTGCTGCGAGACGTTAGATAATGAGGGGGCATTAAACCACTTCTGTTTCTACTGAATTTACTGCATTTACAGGAAATTTAAAGCTGAAAGCGTCTCATACGAAGAGCTTGACAGTGAGTAGAATACATTGTAAATGAAAAGGATTGGGTTTAACGTGCTACTTACCTAATGAACGTTTACCCTGGCGTAGGGAAAGACATTGCCAAGGTCCTGGCTGCATGGGCACAGAGGACGTTGTTATCACACAAACCTGTGCAAAAGCAAGAGAAAAATATTAGAGATGCTGGAGGTTGTCACGTCTTGAATTCCAAAATAGAGAACCAACATGCCTTAATATGTTCTACTATGGGTCTTGCAAAGTTTGCTTATCTTTCCTGTTTTAGGACACCATGTTGCAGCCAGGGCAGTGAAAGAATTTGCTGTAGTTGTTAAAGCCCACTTTTAATGTTTAAAATGGCCATTTAGAAGAGAAGTATTTACCAGGAATGTAACAAAGGACTCCTCGTTTCAAGACAAACACAAATTGCATGCTGTAAATCAAGAAAATGTGATTCTAATTAATATTCTAATGAAGTACTCTTTTTGAATATTGGCACCACCCAATTAAACTTATGTCTATATATATTGCGCACCCTTTTCAGGTGGACTACTGTTCTCACAGAAAATTACAATTCTTCACTGCATGTTTCTGTAAGTTTAGGGACAGTTTAAAAAAAAGTCATTTTCATGAGAAAACAGTTTTGTTAAATAATCTGGCAGAGTGTGTCATTGATGATCTTCATGCATGATATTGATTTATCAATTCTACTTTTAAAGTGAGAAGTCTGGGTACCAAGGAAGTGTGATGAGGTTTGTGTGTTCTTCAGTGATCAGCTGTTCTTTGGAGTTGCTGCTTTTCCCATAACAAAGTACCCACTTACTCTTACATTTATATTTTTTTTTTTTAATGAAATACTACTTTTTACCAGCTTTTTTTTTAATTTTTTTTTTCCAGATTTCTCTTACAACTTCATTTTGCCCCTTTGTATTTTGATCTTGGCAGCTGGGATGGGTGTTTTCGAGCACCCTGGTTATTGAATTTGTAATAACAGCACAGGCACCAAAGGAAGCATACTGGGAGCAGAATGGAAAACCCTTCCTGAGCACATCCCCCCAGCCCGTGGGCCTTTGCAGAGGAGGCAAACAGAGCAGCAATGCTCTGCTTTTCCACATACCCTCTTCCGGCTTTACACACAGCAGGGTTTGGTTTCACTGAATAAATCTTAGGACCATTTCATGAAAATTAGACAGTCTGTGAAATGAAATGTAAGGATCTGGCAGATGGCTTGTAAAACAAAATCTCGGCAGCCACCTGGATTTTAGGAATCTGTGTTACCTGAACTGAGAGGAGCTTTCTTGCACTGCTGACCTGTGTGAGCTTTGCTTTGGAAACTTCACATGAAACCAGTTTTACAGATGTTGGGATTTCTGTGATATGCCACATGTTCCCCAAATGCAGGACATGGTGTCACCCCTGGTGATTACCCCATGAAAAAGGAGGCTCACATCTAGCTTGGGGATTTATGAGGCTCACATAGTTCATTCAAGCAGATGTCCTTTTTGGGACAGCCCGGGCTTGGAGGGGAGCCGTGGAGCAGGTCTCCAGAGGGGCTGCTTGAAACTGCAGCCATCCATCCCCCTGCATCCCTGGCCTGAGGATGCTCACGGGGACAGATGCATTTGCTGGATTGTGAATTGGTTCACAGTGCTCTCCAGAAGTGCTTCTGTTCTCATCGTCCTCTTGACCAGTTGAACCGTGTATGAGTTTCCAAGGTCTGTAGTCCCTTCTTATTTGTTAAATATTATCATTTTGTGATTGTGAATTGAAGCAGCATGGATCATGAACTAGCTTCTAAACAGTGTTTCTCCTCAAAGAGCACAAGTAGTTCCAAATAATGATCTTGAACTTTGAACACTGTCACTGGAGGTAAATTAGGAACTCTTAAATTCTGTTTTATTCTACAAGACATCTGCTTTGTATCATTTTTCTCCGTAGAACTAGACCAGTCTCGACTAGGCAGGATGGCTATGTGCATTTGCTGTGAAGGTCATGGTCTTCCTTACCAGGCTGTAAACAGGGTCAGATTCTGCGCAGTAGATTAAGTCAACTTTTGCAAATTTACGTGGTATCAATCACTGTGGAATCTCCTACTTTTACTTCATTTTGGTGATTGCTTTTTACCTGACAGATTCTTTCTTGCTCTTCTGTGTAGCTTGTCACTTGTTACTTGAGAAACTTTACTTCAGGAATT
Organism: Strigops habroptila; assembly: GCF_004027225.2. Classification (NCBI taxonomy): domain Eukaryota; kingdom Metazoa; phylum Chordata; class Aves; order Psittaciformes; family Psittacidae; genus Strigops; species Strigops habroptila. The sequence continues at coordinate 1,794,095 of NC_044302.2, read as the reverse complement.
TGGAGTGTCTTGTTATACTTTGCACATCATCCGTTTATGTGTATGAGCTGCAGTAAAGTGCAGTGATTGCTTAAAAACACTATAGTTACTTAAAAGAGATGACTTTGTGTGTTTTTTTTTTTTTGTTCCCATCACAATAACACTTTGCAGGTGATTATTAAATTAGAGATTTTCTTTGTTTTTCTAACAAAAAAACCCCAACCTTTTTCATGTCAGTGCCAATTATGAGTAGTAATTTTTCACATTTTACAAAAGAATTTTCTGTCCTGCCTCCACGCCCCCCCAAATAAAGAAGGGCTTTGACACACTATGACAAGGAGGTGGGGGGTAGGGGTTTTTATTATTATTTTTTGCAAACACAGTGCTTTTGACTTTTCTTTAAAAAATCTGTTGACTCTATTGAAATGTGACAGGGCAATATTTAACCTGAATAGAGGCATGTTGACTCCTCTTATTAAAACTGACAGTTAAGGACATTTCTCTCTTTATTCCTTCTGATACACGCAGACAAGTCTTCACTGCTAACTAGTATACAAAATCAAAAACAAAAAAATACAGAGTGAGGAGATGAGTACCTTATAAACAATATATGAATGACAATTGCAAGTTTAATCTAGCAAAGAAACCTTTTTTTATCCTTTAAGAAAATTAAAGCCCTTTCAAATTAGCTTGATATATGGAGACAGGCTGACATCATTAATTTTCAAGTATTCATTCTTCTTCCCTTGCTCCCACCGCACGCAGATGCGAGATGCTCCAGGTATTCTGCATGGGTCCACAGCGACACCTATAGCGAGAGGTGGCTTGTGCTTTGGCTGAGGTGGTGGTGGGGTAGGTTGCCTCAGAGGTGTGGGACTTGCTCTTCCTCTTCCCTGGGGATGTATTTGGGCCACTTGGCTTTGGGTTTTTTCTTCTTCTTAAGAAGACAGGCAATATGGTGGCACTGTTGGCCAACTGCTCTCCGTTTGGTTCGGTTTGGACCATGTTCCTTGTGGCAGCCTGACCCTGTCGTGAGGCTTTTCTGAGAACTTGAAGTTCTTCCTCGCTTGTTGTACCAAAGGTTGAAAAGGCCAAGCTGCTGAATTTTCCCTTTGGTGCTTTCTGAGGCAATTGTGCAAATATCTGTAACCATGGGGTTATCTTTGCCTGTCATACTTTGGTACTGCAGAGCTTGGTGGTTCTGGGCTAACAGCAGCATTCAGTGCTCTCTATCCCATGGCTGTCCCCAGCATTTCCCATAAGAACAGTGAAGTCCCAAGTAGAAGAGTCCTCTTACTCTGTTATCTTGTGGAAGGATAAGCTGAGCATTTCACAAGCTTCCCTGCATATTTTCAGTTGTTGTGTGGCAGAGCGCATAGAGGGAGGTCTGTGTAGCTCAATATCTCAGCCTGTCTGTGGATAGCAATGAGGCATGTGCTGCCATTGTCACTGGATGAGAGGAAAAAGATTTAAATGTAAATGAACAGCAACTGAAGACACCAGGGTAGGCTTTGTAAGGTTCCTTTGACTAATATGGCCATAGCACAGTAGCAATAGCTGTCCTACTACCATGGAGGCTGTGGTGTGCAGAAGTCCCTTTGTGATGGCTGACGTAGCACATCCAGGACCAAGAGAAAGATGAGTGCTGGGGGAACCAAGAGTGGAAATTGCGATGTACCTGTATTCTTCGTTACTCAATGCACCCAGTAAACTGCCTATATGGTCTCAATAAAAAATGCTTTCTTTAGGAAAAGGAATCAGTTTCAGTAGCATTAAATAGAAATTTAAACCCTCTGACATCAGGAGTTTGAACATCAGATAAACGAGCAACAGGAAATAGCTTGTTCTTAACCTTATCCTGTCTGTTTGAAGAGCAGGAGTGAAGCCTAGCAGGAGATGGAACAGCAGTTATGGTGGTTAGAGCAACACTGCAAATCCTTCTCTTGGCATCAGTCAGTTAATTTAAAAGAGGGAAAAGTCGGATGTATATTTTGTGCTTGTCTCAGCTGATATTAGGAGAATCTACAATGCCCTAAGGCAGACAGTTCAGACATTTTACAAGAAATGGATTGATATACTCTGTCATGTAGGTTCTGCGGAGAAATTTGGGGCCTGTAGATGTTTTCATGTAGGTTTGAGAGAAGGATAACCAGACTATCGGCTGTGGTGTCTAGAAAATCCTGGGTGGGCAGTCAGACAGTAGCAGAAGAGAGGACTGGCAGAAGAAACAGGAGACCAAAATAATGGATTATAGAATTTATGGTTTTGAATCTCCTGCAAATCCAGTGAACTTAAGGTGCAAAATTTAACGTCTTTTCTAGTGGGAGTCACATCTTGGAATTATGCTGCTAGTGAAAATTTTTTTAAGTACTTTTGGTTTCAAAACTTGTGTGCATCCAAGCTAAAAAAGAAGATCCAAATGTAGATAGAAAATATAAGAGGATCTGATGACTTAGTTAATATGTGTATGGTTAATAACCGTGTTTCTACAGATAACGAAGTGATCAAGGACTTTATACAGGCAGAAAATCTCTATTTTTAGAGCCAGGGACAAATGGAAAAGGGCAGGAGAGCAGTGCACAGAGACGGGGAGGTGAAGTGTTCTTGATAAAGCAGAGGTAGTGACTTTATACCAAATTGAGCTTCACGGACTGTTACTGTTATTTTGTCGTTTCCTCTCTCAAGACACCTACAGGCCCTTTCTTGTTTAAATCTGGCTTTAACTTTGATATGCCACTGTCCTTTGATTTGTGCCAAGGCTGTAAACTTTGTCTCACCCAGGATCTGCTGTCTGCTCCCGGAGCCCTGTCTTTGTCTCAGCAATGATCACTCTGCCCCTGCTTGCACAGCCTTTGCTCCAGCAGCCTTGTGCCTCTCACATCTCTGCAAATATGTTCAGTGAGATGATTTCACTGCTCTGACTACATCACAGCTCTATTTAAGGCTCTTTGTTGGCTCCACTGCATCTACCAAAATCTCTGTCTTTGTTCCAATCCCCTTATAGTTTTACCAAAGCTTGCTTCTCCATCATGGTTTCATTTGGATGTCTGCCCTCAGTCTCATCCTCTCCAATTACTTGCTTTTCTGATGAGTATTTTTGCACTTTCTCGCATACTGTCACTAAAGAGTGAGAAAAGCACTCAAAGTCCCCAAAGCCACCGCCCTCCCTTCTTTCATATCTCCTAAAAACCCGTCTCTGCCTATTAAAGGCTGCAGCTTGGCAATGGCAGAGCCAGCAGTGAGGTGTGAGCAGCACAGCTCACTTGCTGCAAGTTGCTCATATCCAGTTATGGTTAGTACATGTTCTTCTGTCACCTATCCAATCCCACTTACTAATTTTATCCACTTCTACAGCTTGACATTTAACTTGTAAGTTCTTCAAAGCAGTTGCTGTCATTTCTTCCATTGGTACAGAACTTAAAGATAGTGCCACAGTATAAATATGAAATAATAAACATGCGATATCAAACATGATGAGCTTGGGTAATAAGTATTTGAGATGAACAGAAGTTACTCTCTGTAGTTCTGAAAAAAGCTGCTGTCCTTGCTAACAGAGGTCAACCTCTGCAGGTTTGGGGTGGTTTAGCTGTTTTGAGTTGGAGTCTGCATAAGACCTTTGGTTCTATTCATTGTTAGGCAAGGCAAATCCATGAATTCCTATGGATTCTTTAGCCCCAAACCCATTGGATTGAAGAGCACTCGGTTTCATTTTTAAAGTGTGATGAAACAGTGGCTATCCTTGGGTCTTTCACAACGGGAGCAAATGAGGCAGGGGGTTCTGATGCTGAAGGGAAGGGGTCTCTGCGGTAGCTATGCCAAAACAGATTTTTAGAAGTATAACAGGAAAACACAATTTTGAAGCAAGTAAGTGTGAACATGTAGTGCTTAGGCATAGAAACTTAATATATGCAGTATTTAATTTGCCCTTTTAGGTTCTGTATAGAAGCAGCATGCATACACGTGATGGTAATAGTGAAATCTGCATCCCTGTATCAGGAAGAGCCCAACCCCTACCCAAGGGTACAACTGTGAATTAGTGGAGATAGTGAGATATTTGGATTTTTTTTTTTTAACTTTCTTGGTGGGAATTACTTCTTTACCATGTGAAGACACTGACAGCACTAGCCTCCTTTCTATTTATCTAGCTTTTTCAATAAAACAAGTTTCCAATTTCTGTAATAGCAAAGAAGCGAAATCGTAGAGTTAAATAGAAATTCTGACTGACCTCACACAGGCTTCCTGAAGAAAGGCACTGGAAAACCCATAAAGTACTAAACTATGTACAAAATTCACTAAACAAAGAACAAGCCCTTGGAAAGTGAGACCACAAAAGACAGTCACTTCAGCAATGACAAAGTGTACTGCAAATGAGTGATTCTCACTGAAATGAAAATGTGAGTCTGGGTTTAAAATTCACTGGCACATAGAGATATAGCATTGATTAGTCACCAGCGATAAGACATGCTCTTTCCTTTTAAAGCAACAACCTGTTCAATCACACTGCAAATGAAGGGAGAAGTAGAGAAAGTATGGTGAAAGTTTTGCACCGCTCAAATGTGATGGATGCTGTAAGTTTACATAGGTGCAAGGGGAGAGTGGCCAAGTGAATGGAGGGGGAAATCCATCAAGGGATACTGAACACAGACATACCCCTCCTGCTCTGAAGTTCCCTGATCAGCAAGCTGTTGGAGCCTGGGAGAGTGTTTGAGGGAAGTATCGCTAGATGCATGCTCTATGTTTACACTCCTCCCTGGATGCCTATTTTTGATGACTGTTGGATGCTGAACACGGGGCTAAGTGGACATTTGGTGGGACCCAGAACAGCCATTTGTAGGTTCTCTTCTTATTTGCTACAGTAATTTAGAGAGAGAGAGAAATACAGCTTCAGTAGTATTTGTCTTATATACCAGAACAATCACAGGAGAGATCTGCTCATGTTATTCAGCTTATACGATGATGCCTTATTCTTCTGTTACACCACAACCCCATAGGTTTTAAGGTTGCCCATCAGGGTGAGGTTGGCACTCTGGGATGTTTTCGATTCAGACATATGGATAGCCCCATGATAAAAAATTGCATTATTCCTTTTGGTCTTTCCAAGGATTACCAGAGCACCTCTTTAACGATGAGGGCAGTACACAGTTAAGAAGCTGATTTTCATTTGCTGCTTGTCTCCAGTGTTGCAGCTGAAGCGAGGTTTAGTGTAGAATTGTACCTTAATTTCAGTGTTGTATATAAAGCTTTTAAAAAGTCCCATCTTTATTCTTCAAAAGATGTAAACTTTTATTACACTTTTTCTGTTGTAAATTTGATTGGCCAGATGTTTTTTAAGCTTACTATGTTTTTGTTCAAAATTCTTTTTGTAGATTTTGACAGAGGCCTGTTTTGGTGAATGAGAAAACTATCAAAAGGGGAGAATAAATTTACTCTTTTTTACACCTTAACTTTTGCAGATGTAAGTTCTATGATTTACAAAGTTTTCAGCATATCTTTTTTTTGTTTTGGTGAAATAAAATATCCAGAGGCATGACAAACTCCAGCATGCTGATGTTTAAAGGAAGGATACAGAAGGCAGTAGTAAGGGTGAGGGGATGATTGCAGTTTGTTTTGGCACCTTGGAAGAGATGCAACAGGTTCCTCACCTGTGGGAACCAAACATGAACACAACATGCCCCACTGACAGAAGTTACCATAGCGCTCTGAGGTCCTTCCTGTCACATTTCTGCCTATATTTCTTTCAGGAATTGTCCACGGATGCTTCTCTGGGCACATTTGCTGGTGTCCTAAACCACAGCCCTTTGTTTTACCTGACTGTAATGCTAGATTGCTTTTTTATTCTCAGCCTACCTAGAAGGGGAAGAGTGAATAAATCAAGTGGGCAGTGGAGAGTGCTGCATATGGACCCAGAATGTTTTGTGCTACTTGTTGTATAGCAGAAGGGTTAGGTCTGCGGGGAAGGAGGGCAGCAAGCTGGATGTTCTAGGCTGAACATCACCTGCCTTTAAGGAAACCTCATCCACAGCTCGGACATCGTAGTCAGTCTGTGGAGGAGGGACTCCAAGTCACAGCTATGGATGAGCTCTGGTCCCATCTCCTCCTGCCCAGCAAGTGATATGCTAGTGAAGGCAAAGCATCCTCTTTGGAAGTGAATTAGAAACTCATGGTAATATAACACTGGTGGCATTTGAACATGGAATTTTAGCAGTTTATTTTCTTATGGGGCCCTACTGTCATCCATGATTTTCCTCCCTCACACAAGCCCCTTCCTCTCCATATATCTTACTGAAGGAATATTTAATTTAGAGTTTACTTTCCTTCTGCAGCTTCTTGTTATTTTACATGAAAAATGTGGTAGGCAACAGTGGGTGGAAGGCAGGTAAGGGCCAACAGGCATTGGCTTCAAACACAGGCGTCAGTGTGGGCATGACTGAAATTCGGGTCAAAAAATGAATCAGAGAAGAATTTGTCTTTAAAATATTAATTTAAGTCTTTCTTTGTTTCAAGAATAATATTTATGTGATAGTTGCAAGCATAACTGCTGGATAGGAGAACACAGACAACCACACACACAAATTCAAGGACTAAGGATGTTTCTAAGCTCTTACGCTGTCCTTTTGGCTTCTGCTGATTAAGAAGGGGCCTTGGAAAGACAATCATGTTTATGACCATAGGAAATTACATAAAAACATCCTGATGCACAAATAAAAATCAGTCTTTGTGGGATGAGATAACTAGCCTATATTCAACACACTAATGCTTATGCATTATCTATGGATGTGTACTCTTTAGTTTTCTCTGTAAGGTGCGATGCAGTATGCACTCCATGCTTCTCCCCTGAATTAGGATATTCTATATACACTCCAATTTGAGTCATATTAAAAAGAATTAACTTGAGTAACAGTGCATTGTACCAGGAATGGCTATCTTAGCTTGTCGCTGTTTCGGGTCCTCAGGTCAACCTCTTTAATTAAAGTCTTGTAACGTTAAGAGTGAATTCAATACCCATCCTACCCTATCAGAGCTAACACTCTTTCCGGCACTGCTTTTATCAGCATGCCCAATTTTCCACCTGGAATTTGTTTTAACGAAACCCAAATCCTATTTTGTCAAATGCTGGAGGCTGTATGGAACATTCTGCCACTATGGAACTTGGGACAAACAAGCTGTAAGCTGCATTTTGATGTCAGGTTAAGCTATTATGGTACAAATTGTGTTTAATATATTTTTAAATACTTTCTTTAATATTTTATAGGTTTTTTTCCCTATTGAATTAGCAGTAAAACAGCAGTGCTTCATATTTCAGATCTTTTTCCACCTTTCAGAGGCCTGTGTTCCACATGATGTGGTTACCAGCTGGACAGCCAGAGGCTGAGCACAAAGAAAGCGCAGCAGACTTCATTTCTGCCCTGGCATTCAAGCCAGAGTGTGTTTTTCTGCAATTACCCTCTTTCTTATATACTTCTTGCCCATTTTAATTCCACTGAAAAAATTAGAGATATTTCTTTCCTCCAATTTTTCCTCCATGGCCCACCAAAACAATGGAAATTGAATATGTGGATTTTTATCTGAGAGAAGGTTGCATCACTCGCCCTACTTGCACATTTGAATGTCCATTTAATGACACTTTCAGTTGTATTTAACTCTTCTAAGATGAGCAGTTCTCTATTACTCATTTTATTTGGTTAATGTTAACAGCTTAAAATAGGTGAGAACTGCAGCACGATGTTATCAGACTTCAACAAACATGCAATTAAACGAAGCTGTTGAATAAAGGTTTGACCAACAGTTGTATTCGCATTCTGTCCAACCCAAGCAGTGTAGAAGGAAGCAGACTGTACCACTGCTGCTCCCAGGAGTGCAGGGGGCTGGGGCAGGACCTCCCACTGCACAGTGCAGGGATGTGCTACGCTGCTTCAGAAGCTCAGCTTTAGGAAACTTTCCTCAGCTGCGAGAAATTGGTCTTATCAGAAACAGGAAGAACTTTAAAACCACTTTAAAACCATGCTTTAGCCATTTTTCTGATGAGCATTGTCAGAATATAGTCTGCTGGTTTTGACTGATTCAAACCAATTTCAATATATCTCTAGCAGAAGTTTGCATCAGTGCAGAGAGCTCCCATCTGGTGAGGTCCACGTCATCACGTTCTTTCATCAGTGTGTCCTTAGAATCAGACTTTTCCCACCCTTTTCCCCCTTTTTTGTCTCCTTTTTCTCTCTTTTGTGTTTTTTTTTTCTCCCTGCAGCTCAAGTGGTGTTAGCCTTGTAAAGGTTAATCAGGCACTTGCTGATTTCCACAGCCCCTGTGCTATTTTCGGTAGATTTACGCCGGTTAAAACAGATTAAAACTCAATAAACTATGCAGTATGTGATGTGAAGTAATAAAACAGTGCACAGTTCCTATTATTTGTATTGACACAGAATCACAAAAAATTGGCAAATAGCTGTTTTGTCACTAAAGTCAACATACTTGACCCTGTTTAGACATGGGGAGAGAATCTTTGCTTAAGAAGTTGCTGTTTCTGTAGTGATTTTTTCGGAGTGAAGCCCTACTTAAAGGTTATCAGCATTTTTGAAACCTGAAGGAAGAGGGGTGGTTCTACATGTTACATTTGGAAATGAAACCCAATTTGTCCCAAAATGTAAACATTGGGCGTCAAACACTTGAACTTGTCTGGTTTCAGCAAATACTCCTCTTATGATCATGGTTAATTGAATATAGTTTAAAATTAAAAAGTTAAATGAAAGTTATTTTTCTGCAGGCTGTTTTCCAAATTTTCCTAGTCCTAATGTTTTTACTATACTTGTTCTATTAAACAGCAGCCACACATGTGTCTGTGTTTTTGTGCATACATCTGTTCTGGGAGTGTATGCATGTGTCTGAACATATGTATGAATTAAGCGAGTGAAATATTGGCTAAATGAGAGGCACATAAGGTAGCCACCTGCTCTGACACAACTCTTAGTGCGTACATACCAAAGAGAAGAGATTTAAAAACAATTACAATCTAGAATGGACTTGTTAGAGCAAAAGAACAAACTAAACTAATTTAAACTAATTTGTCCCTTAGGATGGTAATTCATTGACAGAATTACCCTGCTATTGAAATTGTGCTGTTGTTTGCACAGCAGAGCATATGAGATAAATAGCAGTAATAGCCATTCTCTGCATTTAATAAACTAGCTAAAATTTCTTGGTATGCTTGGTCTATATGACAAAGTTTATTTTTTGCTTTCTAGTGACAAACCAAGGATGCCTTTGATTTTCTACAGCTACTTTCAGGCATACAAACAGGTTGTGTACTGTCTGCAGTGTGCTGGGTGTCAGGCAGCAGCAGGATCTTGGGGTGGTGGAGGACTGATGGACAGGAGCACAGCACCTCCCAGCCTGTGCCATGCCCGCTGCTGCCCTGCCACTGTCTCCGGGGCCTGTCTGACTTTCCTTTGAAAACATTTCCATGAAAGGTGCTGTCTGTTTATTGTAAGCAGCAATGTTATCTCATGTTAATACACACATACCTAGAAAGACCTGGCCGGTTGCTTTATAGATACAGTTTTCTTTTTAATATACTGCTTTTTCTGTAAATACATCTGATGAGGAACAGATGAGAAACATTTGCAGAACACAAAGCTATTGATGGGTCAGATTGAACTATGGGTCCAAAGACACCGAATGGTGAGCAGCATGGTGCCAAGCCTCCGCCGCCAGCCTTTTGCTCCCAAGTGTGCAGACTTCCGAATAACTTGCATGGGGAAATGGCTATGGAGTAATTTGAGGTGAGAGTTCTGTCTAGCTCTGTGCTAATTCTCTGTGTGGACAGTCTCTTGGGGCAGGAAGGTGTCCTCTCTGAGAGGCAGCTCACTCAGTTTCCCAGTGTGGTGAGATCTGCTTAATGCCCTGGGAACATCCCTGGGGAACTGGGGTAGCAGATCCCAGGCACTGTGAGTTTGCATCAAGCTCATGGTACAAGGACATCCTTTTATTCCAGGACATGCTGCCATGGTTTGGCACAGTGCAGTTACAGGATGGACTAAGAAGGGGATTAAGGTAGGATTTAAAGACTTGTGACCTGATCTTGGAGGGAGCCTGTCACCCCAGTTCATTCTGGTCTGGTGTCAGTAGTGTGAAGATGGGCAGGGATCTGGGCCCTGCAGGGGAAGGGCAGGAGGTATTCCTGTTGGCTGGGTGGCAGTTGGAGTAGCCCAGGAGCTGTTGAAAGCTCTTTAGCTGGGCTGGATCTGGCTACACTTAGCCTTAATCCACCACTCAGTAGAGTATCCACTTCTAAACCTCTTATATGTTGCTGGCCTTCATCACATCACTGTAATTACTTGGACATGGGACTGGTTATGTGGTTTCACTACACCCTGAAAGAAATCCTCTGATATTTCTGTACAGCTGCCTTGCTGTTTCTCTCACAATTTGCTTGGCCTAATTGCAATGAATGGCCAACTTCAGCATTAATATCTAGATCCACTTTAGAGTCCAGAGAGACAAGACAGATGAGCTTTAAATGCTGGACATAATAGTAAGACTAGTTGTTCTCAGGGTACCCAGCCCGATGACTAGGAACAGAATGAAGCCCCCATAATCCAAAGGGAAATGATCAGTGACCCGCTGTATCACTTAGACACTCACTAGTCTATGGAGCCAGATGGCATCCACCCAAGGGTGCTGAGGGAGCTGGTGGAAGTGCTGGCTGAGCCCCTTCACATTATTTATCAGCAGACCTGGCTAACCAGGGAGGTCCCAGTGACTGGAAGTTAGCACAAGTCATATAAGGAACAGCTGAGGGTACTAGGGTTGCTCAGTCTGCAGAAAAGGAGGCTCAGGGGAGGCCTTATTGATCTCTGCAACTCCCTGATAGGAGGTTGTAGTGAGGTGGGGTCAGTCTTGCCCTATCACTTGTTACTTGGGAGAAAAGAGGAAATTGCCTCAACTTGTGCTATGGGAGGTTTAGGCTGGATATTAGGAAAAATTTCTTCCCCAAAAGGGTTGACGAGCATTGGAACAGGCTGCCCAGGGATGTGGTGGAGTCGCCATTCCTGGAAGTATTTAAAAGATGTGTGGATGTGGTGGTTAGGAACATGGTTTAGTGGTGGACGTGAGAGTGACAGATTAACGGTTGGACACAATCTTAAAGGTCTTTTCCAACCTAAACAAGTTTGATTCCAAGATGTTTGCAAGTGACTGTGTGAAAGGGTCAAACAGGCAAGTTGTGTATCTTTAGTACCAAGGCTCCTGAAGTAAGGCTACAATGATTTAAATTTTATCCTAAGTGTCCTTACAGAAAGCACCACTTGGAAACAAACTTCAGATTCCTCTCTCTTTACCAAGAGCAACCTTGCTGCTTTTCATTAAGCTGTTTGATTGCTATCAAGCTCCTTGTGTCAGTGCCAAAGGCAGACAGAGCTTTTTACAACATGCTGGGTAATTGTGCAGTTTCTGTGGTCCACTTTTGGAACAATGTCTCATAAAAATCTTAAGCAGCTATCACTTTTCATGGCTAATGAACTGAGGATCTGGGAATTAGATCCAGAGCCAATTCTTGGATTAAACCTTCTGAGCCCAAAACAAGGGTCTTTGGGAGTCTTTGGGAATAAAAAACAACCCAGGGCTGCTGGAATAGGGTACTACAGACTCTGACCTTCAGGATGTGAGATAAGTGACCAACATGAAGGGTACAGCAAAAACTAATCAAGGAGGAGGGATGAATACCAAAGGACTTGTCTGAGAGTCAGTAATGCAATTGAGGGACAGGGGGGAATTGTTTGTTTTTAGATGTGATTTCTAAAAGGCTTTTTTAGTTTCAGAAATATTTGAAGTAAGTATCTCTCTCAACATTCACATGCTGATCAGGGACAGAATTAGTTTAGTGGCCTCAGACTGCCCTTGGTGAACAGGGAGTGGGAGAAAGCCCCCAACCCGTTCCGTGCACAAAGGAATGGATTGGTAACTCGGCGATGGGTGGGTGGTCTGTATTCAGAGGGAGGTTTAAAGGCAGATTTCATCCCGCAGACCAATAATATTTAAAAATTGTGTCACAAACCCCACAATCTCCTCAACACCCTGAAAGCCAAAGAAAATACCCGTATAAAGTGTAGATTTTAGTGCTTCCAGAAAAGTAAGAACATGGAGAACAACTGGAAGAGTTGTAAATAGCGGCTTTAACAGGAAAATTCCAGAATGTGTTCAAAGTAAATTAGCTACTGCCATGCCTCCTCACACCCCCTCCTCCCTTTCCTTCCTTTCCCCCAGCCCACTTTTATTTGCTTTGAATTTCCCTTCTGCTCTCCTAGTTGACAGAATTTGCACTTATTTCTGTTAGGGAACATAGCCATTCTTTTTTATGGCAAGGTGAAAATAATTTTATTTTCGTCACTTTTCCCCACTCCCATGATGGATTTACTTGGAAAAAAATAATGACGGGCTTCACAAACTGGCCTGACAGTTGTGATGCAGAGAGTGAGCTGGCTGAGCAGGACAGTGAGGCATCTCTGTACCTATTATGGCAAAAATCGATAATGCTTTCTGTAAATTGCTCCTCCCAAAGGAGATGAACAAATGCAGGAGACAAGGGAAGCCATCATTCTGTATGAAAGCCCCTGCACATTTGGACCAGTGCAATTATCAGGAAGGGCTTTTTTTTCCTTTTTCTTTTCTCCTTTTTTTTTTTTGGGGGGGGGGTGGGGAGCAGGGTATAGGACAGTGAGGGCAGTAGAGAGAAAAGTTAGAAAGAGTGGGATGCAGGAAAGAAAAAGACAGTATTTTCCAAGAAATGTTAATTGAAGGCTAAGATTTTTTGAATTGTCCAAATATATTGTTGGGGGGGGTGGGGCAAGGAAGGAATTAAGATAATTTTTGGAAGTACTCATACTCTTTGGATGTCTCTACATTCTGATTATGCATTCAGAATTGCCTGTTAACTGCTGTCTATCAGACAAAATTGAGAACCACAAGGTCCTGTTAATCCTCACACATTCTGTTACCGTGAATGGGAATTCCAGAGAACACCAAGACCCAGATTTTTCCTATTCTGGAATAATATAACTTATATATCAGTTGGTATGAAAGATAATCAGAAACCAAGTAGAGGAGCACGTGATACCTTTACTACTGCTCAGACTGACACTATTTGCCTAGTAAACAAGAAATAACAGGGAATTCGAGTCAGAGATACTCAGTGCAGGCGCAGAGCTTGAACAGAAGGGACAATGAGGAAGTAAGAGCATAACTGAGTAAGATGATTTGCCTTTAAGCGCTTGTGCTTCCTCTGAAATGTCAGATGACCAGTAGTAGGTCCTGCTGTGTGTTTGCCTTTCATCACAAGAATGTTCCCTTTATTAATACCTTAAAGAAGTACAAGTTGACATTATCTAGAATGGATATGGATACAATATGCATTTGGAATGAGGATCTTCATGACTGGTCAATACCTGATCACTGGTTTCATGTGAGCTTTTGCAAATCTTACAGTTTCACCAAGTCTCAGCTCTCCCATCAGGGAAGTGAGATTAGTAATAACACTTGTCTTTGTTAAGGTCTTCACTTCCTTCAAACAAAAAATACTTGAATGCTTAGAATGTTATTTGATAGTACTTTCTCTGTCCAGAAAATACACAATTTGGTTTTGTGCAGGCATGTTATGAGACCCCTTCCTGCCTAGACACTGGAAGAGAATCATGAAGCACAGCTCATCAGTGTGACAGTAAAAAAAAAATTGGCTGTTCTATATCACCTTTCTCTTTCTGGCATTTCTGTTTCAGTGAGAAAACTAGTGAAAACACCATAGAAGAATAAGAATTACATTAGAGTTGTTGCTGCTTATCATAGGTGGAAAATAGACAAGATACTGCAGGCAGGTACTCAAATTTAAAGTGCCCTGAAGTTCAGAAAGACTCTTCAGAAAGATGTATTCGGAAAGGGCATTCAGCAAGTTCAAAAAAAGCCACGGTAGGTAAAAAAGTTCAGCATCTATCACCTTGGATTAAATCAGAAGTGAAAGGAGAGGCACTGGTGGGAGACATTCAGCTTTTCAAAACCTGTCTCAGAGCTGTTGTTGGTTAAATGCTTAGGGATGTATTGCCAGATGTGGGGAGATATCCATAGCAAAACTTGAGAGAACATAGTAAAGGTCTCACTGTGTGGTGTATGTTGAACTAGTGGCATAATGTCGATGAGTTAAGCTGCTTTTCCAGCACTAAAAAGATGTATGTTGAGTGAAGATGGATAAATAACAAAGGCAGGCAATGACGGAAAAGAGAAGGCATTCAGGAAAGGTATTATTTATTCACGTGGATTTCCTAAATTTAGTTTTCTAACATGGTAATTATTGCCTCTTGGTTGGTTTCAGTTTCTTTGGCAAATTTTTTGTTCATGAATTGTAAGTCTCTTTTTGGAGTGCTAATAATTGCTTCAGAGTTTGAGGAGAATGTGTGAATGAAAGCAGACATTGTAATTCCAGCAAACCATTTTGTTAGAGCTATTTCATGGTTTGTTAAAAACACAACAGCTGTTTACAGTTTTTGTACATCTTCTGCGCTGTGCAGACATTTTTTTGATGAGTGTCTTTCTGTCCTATAATAAGCACATAAGCACTGATGAACTTCTTATGTTGTGTTCTCATAACCTGAGAAACAGCTTGAGTTTCTTCTTTTTAATACCTCTGGAATGGAACCCTCTTTTGCTGGTTGGGAGATGAGTGTCGGATCAAGTTTCTACTTTGGCAGTAAGAAGCCATGAGGAAAATGCCTGAGTGTGTTTCACAGTGGAGGCCAGTAGTTATGAAATGGCAAGTTTTATTGTTCCCACCATGTTTAGGTTGAGAAACTGTGATGGAGCAGGAAGTGAGGACACTCCTTTTTAAACCAGTATTCTGTCTCCCTCTTATGGAGGGGAAAAGCATCGCTTTGCCACAGCTGTGAGCACAGGAGTAGAACAAGCAAAAATTATTTGCTAAAATCAATAATTTTCATGTTGTCTTAATGCATCTAAAATATTTAAAGGAAATATGTTTAAAAGCTATTATTATGGTTTACATATACTGCAAGTTTTAAATAATGGATTTGAAAAATGCTTCTGAAAAATATGGGTGGTTCTCATAACCAGGAGGCAAGTCTGGGAGCCCAGCATGCTGCAGGTCAAGAAAGGGCAAGTGGAAAGGTAACATCCATCAAGCCTGTGCCAGCGGCTGAGTATTGGTGATCCGCTTCCGCTAGCAGTAGTTATTCTTCTGAAGGGAAAGCCTTCTAAACAAGGCTGTGAATTGGTTTTCATGCTCGCATTGACAGATTGGGAAAGCAGTTTGTTCTACCAAATTTAACAATGATATATCATTATCACAACTTTGGGGGAAATCTATAAAATCAATAAGTTTGTAGCCTGAACAGGATTTGTATCGCTTGCTTGCTGTGCTGGTGTCAAAGCGTGAGCATATGGATTGAGTCGCAGCCTGAGATCAATGGAATTTGTGGACAGTAAGCTCAATAACAAGCCCTTCTGAAAAGAAATAGATGTAAAAAGCAAATTTACTAGAGTATAAAAAAAAAGCTAATATCTTTTCCGTGCCTGGCTGTAAAGTGCTGTTTGGCTGCCGTTGGCTGCTGGTACTTTGAAAGCTGTCTAGGGTATGTGCTTGCAATGCTGAGTGCAGCGGCTGCTCTCTACTTCCATGCATTGCGTGTACAGTTGGATGCTTCTGTTTGTAGGGCTTGTATTAGGAAACTAGCCAAGAATAGGAGGAGGGGGGAAAAATAGCCCTTTATATTGTAAACTGAATAAAGAATAAAAACAGTCGGTGTGTCTGCTGGGGAAAGACCATGGTGGCTTTATTTACTTTGTACTGGCAGGGCTTGCTAATGGAGAAAAATAAAAAGGCATAATTAAATAGTTTAATGAATTCGCAGCTCTTTTGTTTGAGTGGGGCTGGGAATGCATGTTCCAGAGGGCCTCACAAAGAGCTCGGCTGGTAGTGAGTTAAAAGTAGGAAATCAGTCCTTTGAAGGCATTTTTATACTTCATTATCCCAGCATGTAAAATGACTTGTACTAAACGATTGAGGATTTTTTTTTCACTCTCTCTCTTTCTCTCTTCTTTTTCTAAACAAAGGAGAGCATCAGGGCGGCAGGAGCATAATTCCCTTCAGTGTCCTAGAGCCAATAGATCAGCTTGTCAGCAAATTGGTGGGCCTGTACTTATGTTTCAGTAAAATATAGGGCTCTGGGAAACTGTAGTGAACAACGAAACCACAAGCCAACCACCACAGAAACACACACACTCTAAGAGATCCTGGGGGAACAGGGATAAAACCTCCCTTTTCACCTCAATACTTTGCAGTAGGCATATATTCATTTTTAAAGGTTTTTTTGTGTGCGTGTTTGCAGTAAAAAGAATAACATTACATTCCACCCCCCACGCCCTCCGCCAGGTTTATTTCTTCGTTGTTACAGATTAGTAAAGCTGGATCAGCTAAGGTGTATTCGTGTATTTCCTTCCTCACAGTATGGCAAGTGACAGTATGTAGGATTTTAATGAAACTAATAGCATTCATTGATACTCCTCAGCTAGTGTGCACACTTTAGTGATCACGGAGGTGGAAGGATGGCTGTTGTGCAAAGAGCCAGCTGCAGGTACAGCAGAGACTGTGCCAGGCGTGGACTCCTCTGGCCCTATGTCCACATCCCTGATGTTCCAGCATTGGCCCTTTAATGCACATCAGTCTTTGATTGTGGCTTTTCAGGGACTGGTCTTTAGTCTTCACATAGTTCAGTAGAGCCCAATCGACACTTCCAGCATCCCTGGATTATTCAGTCCTGAGGGTCCAGGAGGGTAAATACTGCACCTCATGCAGTACTCCACTGTGCCAGTGGGAACGAAGTTTGAGTCACTGCTCCCCGTTGTTGCACTGGCATTCATCTTAATGGTGTGATCATACTGCACTGTAGGGAGACCACAAAGTGCCAGACCTTCCTGGGGCTCTTCCTAATGAATTAATTTCATTAAATTTCATTAAAAGAGAGGGTATGTTGCAGGGCTGAGTAGGAGTATAGGTATTTCCTATTAAACAAAATGGCAGCACGAAACCAATCTGATTTAAATTTGGGGATTGTTTAGAACAAAATATTCCGTTGTACACCAGTATTGTCTAGGATAGTCTTTTTGACATTATTTTCTGTTAGATAATACATTTATCTTGTTAATAGTCACTGTGGCCATTTTTTGTATGGAGATTACAAGGAGGTAATTCCATGCAGTGGAAGAAACGTCTTTACAAACGAATAAAGATTTTTGCCATTGTGCCATCCTTGGGCAAAACCACTGGCTTTGATTTCACCTGGCTGCTGGAGCTGGTTGCATTCTGCATGCGTGTAAGAGCAGCTGCAAACAGCAGGGAGCTTCCCTCCAGGACCTCATCTGGCCCATGGACTGGTATTTACAAAGCATTCCCTGTGTTTTACAGCTTGAGGTTGCTTATAAACAACACTAACTGTTTGTTTCTTGTTAAAATTTACCTCATAAACAAATTTTACTGTGTGAGTTCGAGGCAATAATTGTTTAATCCCAACTTTCTCATATCCATAACACAGTGACTGTAAAGCCGTGGTTGGCACTTTAAAGAATTTTTCTGTTGCTCTCTTCAGAAAGCACTGTGCCACGTGCACTGCTAATGGGGACATTGGCTAGACCCCGTGCACCGGGGACAGGCTAGCCTCTGCCGAGGAGGCAGTTATTGGGAATGGCATTGGACCAACTGCCTTTCTCTGCTCTTCGTGGAAAGAATTAGAACAGAGAAAATCTCAGAAGAAGCCACAAAGTCCGCAGTAAAAGCGTTCTCCTAATTCTGAAGCTTTACTTGCTTTCTGATGGAACACTAAAGCTATACAGTTATTTACAACCCATGGCACTCTCTATCGTCCTTCTTGCTGAGTAGCAGGGAAATGCTGTGGAAGTGACTGCTTATATTGATTAGCGAGACGAGAGAGAGTTAGAGACCCTCAGCACTGCCACTTACAGTGGGCCGGAAACCCAAATTGACCAGTAATAAAGTGTTTGAGGTTGTACAAGGCGGCTCCTGGGGAAACCGCCTTCTCAGAGTGGGGATGCTAGGGGTGGAAAGCTGTCAATTATCCTTGTTTGATGAGGACTAAGTAAATGTGCTCTTAAAGTGGCCTATTAAATGTGAGAGAAAATGTGCTGGGGCTGGGTTCCCTCTGCAAAAGTATTTTTGCAAAGGTACAAGGATGGACATTGTTGGACCCAGGAATAAAGGAGCACCCTCATCAGTAAAGAATACAAAGCTTTTGCTTGATTTATCTCTCTTCTTTTTCATTGTGGCCTCTACTTACAGATAGTAGAAAAGTGAAAATATTATTGGTCCCCCATAGAAATAGCCTAAGAAACTAAATTCTTGCTGCAATGCTATGGTGCTGTGTTTGTAGAATGAGTATGCTAAAGGAACAGAGAAGGCTAACACATAACTATTTGGGACATCACAGGCAAAAGGGTATCAAGCTTCTGAGTTCAGTGCACAATTAAAAATGAAGAATAATCAGTGACAGTATCTGAGAAAGCTAATGTGACAATTATTGGGAATTATTCAGACCTGTATAATTACATAAATGGCATCTTTTTATAGAGTGCAAACTGTCCTAGTACAGAGGATGGATGCAAGGTACAAGAAATCACCTTGCAGGTTGCTGAGAGTAACTATGAAAATACAGCAGAAGCATGCTGTGATAAAATCAGAGGCCGAATCATAAAATAAGCAGTTTGTAAGGTGTAGAAAATAGCAAAAGTAACAACACTAAAAACAGTAACAGGGACGAGAGAATAAAGAGACATGTAGGATTGCCATAAAGTGGAAAGCAAAAGATAATTGTGAGACAGCCAAATGTTTTTGTATCCTTCTCTATTAAAGGTTGTCTATAGGACAGCAGCTATCATAATTAATACCATTGCCAAATAGGTAACATCTTAGTCCTGAATAAAGAAGAAACAGGTTAAAGTGTCTAAGACAGCTGCTGTCAAAAGTATGGTTTTTCAAAACTCATTACAAGAATCAAAATAGACTCAGAACTAGCAGTGGCTGCTTTTGAAAACTTGTGCAGGGAAGGTGAAATACTGGAAGACAGTATGGCATCCTTACCTGAAACAGGAGTTTAGGCAGGCCTTACAGACCAGGCAGCTAAACTCCAGTTTCTGCAAAAATTCTTGAAAAAAATAAGCAAACTGTTTGCAAGCACTTCAAGGATGACAAAGAAATAAAAAAAAACCAAAACAGATTTGTCAGAAAAAATATTGTCTAACCAACACAGCTTCTACAATGGAGTAACAGGTGTGGGCAGGGAAGAAGCAATAAATGTCTTATATCTTGAATTTAGGGAGGTTTTTGACAGTGCCTCACATGACTTCTTTATTTATAAGCAAGCTAAGGAAATGTGGCTTAGATGAGCATAGGTGTACAACTGGCCGAAGAATCAGATTTGGGGTATACTTATTAATGTGGAAATGGAAAGAGGTATAAAATGAGGTTTGAACAGGGGCACCAGTATGTGGTTTCACTAGCACTGCAAAAGGAAGTAAAAAAGCATGTTTGTTAAAGATGTCCAATTGTTGCTTTGCATATTCATGTTACTTGCTGAACATCTAAATCCTTCATTGAAGGATTTTTCTCCTTGTTGAATTCTGTGGTCAGTCAGGAGGATCTGGTCTAGTGGAAGGTATTCCTGCCTGTGGCAGGGTGGTTGGAATGAGGTGGTTTTTAAGGACCCTTCCAGCCCGAACCATGCTGTGATTGATTCTATGATCTGATTCAGGTGAAACCACAAAGCCCTGCAACACCTTCCTGCTGAGCATTGGCTCCAACAAGAAGCCCTGATGTGCTTTCTTTCAGACATAGTCATCTTGTAGGTTCTGAAGCGGAATGGCATCAGATAATAGAGAACAGAATGAAGATGCAGAGATAACCACCAAAACATTTCTTGTCTTCTTCAAAGGTGCCTGGGCTGGATGGGATCCTGATGGGATGCCGGCAGGGCACAGCCGTTTCTCTTTTGGTGTGCTCCTCATCTTACATGTACTTCTAACAGTTTTCCAGTGTGCATAGTTTCCTCTCATGCGTGGAAAACAGCTAACATACTCAGAGGTATTCTACAACTGCATTTTCTCTTCTGACTAATTCCCAAAATGATGAAATTCAGATTATCTAAATGTCCAAACCTTCACTACTGCTGTGTTGGAGAGATTTTTGTTGGAAGTGTAAAACTCTTGCTCTGCTCTATCCTTTTTTATGCCATTCATTTCCCATCAAATAACACATTCTGATTTGCTAATAATAGGATTCCTTCAAAGCTGTGTAAGCTTTGTGCTTTATTGGATCCTCAAGTTAGGAAATAATCTATTGGCAATCTTTTTCAGTCTACCTATGCCCATGTAGTCTGGTTTTGTTTGTTCATTTAAAAGTATAGTCTAACATCTTCCATGAATCCCCTGAGATCCTTAAATCTTTCTGTTGCATGAAGCAATTCAGTTAGACAGAGACAGTCAATGACACTTCTTTACTTATTATTAATTTGTTACAGGCAAAGTTCCATCTTTCTTTTTTATTTGTTTGTGGTACTATGGATTTCTCTTTTTTTCCTCTTCACTGCCCCCCAAAAGCTCACTTCAGCAATATGAAGTGAACCATGCTTTGAGTGTTATTAAGTAATATTCCTTATTACAAAAAAGAGCAGGGCTCCTTTTAATGAGTGCTTTAATGCTACCAGTTCACGTCACTACCAAGGGAGCCCCTTTTCTTTTGCTCATAATGAGGAGTACCTCATTTGCACTGTCCCTAGATTTATGGAAGGACAGGAAAAAACCCTCAATTTATTATGTCTTAAATGAACTGCTCCCAAAGCAAAAACAAAGAGGGTAGTAAACTGGTGCCTCTGCACTATATAGTTTGATTTTTATTGAGCTGTATAGTGATGTTCTGCCTCACCTAAGAAGGGCGAGCATGGGCTATAATTACCTCTTGTGAACCCCATTTTCTGATAACCTCAATGGCCTCTACCTCTTCAGGATGTTCAATCTGTCAGTTATGGTATTTTATTTGTTCTTCCTGGTGGAGATGTGTATGGTTAGAAGCAATGAGGCTCATTTGATATCTCATTTACTTGAAAAAATGGGGCATGCTCTCTGAATTTGAAACAGAAAAAACACTCCAGTTGTTCTGTAAATTTTATTCTACTGTACTTCAGAAATTCTTTCTGTTAATTCTCTCTCCTTATATTCATCCTAACCTTCTTTTGCTCCACCTGTATTATCAGTTCACCTCTTTGGCAGATAGTCTTGCATATTCTAAGAGTTAACTAAAAAGAAAACAGGTTGTAATTGATGAAATCCCAGTTTTAGAAAAAAGGGCTTTAAGGTCAAAGTCTTTCTTTGTAAAGTGAATAGAGACAGGCAATAATAGCTGTGTTCTTGGTACGAGATTAAATTCACTGTCTCTTGTGCAAGATGAATTGACATAATGGTGTTATTCCTTGCTTTTCTGACTTGGGAAAAAATGTACTAATTCCTTGAAGTTTTAATATTATTTAACTTCTCTTTTACAGGAATGTTTTGCATAAACATAACAGTGTCTTTGATGTGATAAATTTCAAATAAAATTTGAGGTGTAAGAAGGTTTTATGAAGGTGGGTTTTAGTTTTTGGTTTTTCTTTTGACTTTGGCTTACATATATTTCCTTGCATTCAGAAATGTGGAGCTGCCTAAAACATATTTTTCAGCTAGATAGTAGTGTTCTAAAACTTTGTCTAACCTATGGCAAAAAAGCAGAAATCAATAATAAATGAGCTGGAGCTGGTGTCTTTTTGCTGTGTGTTTTCTCTGTAGCTCAAAAGTTATAGAAATTATGGTAGACAAATTCCAGCTACAGATAATACTTCTAGCATTTTGCATAAAATCTTCAACTCTTCTTATTTATTTCCCTTTCTGCAAGAGTCAAATAATATGCTTTTGCATACGAAGTCAAGGCTTTTTAGACTTAAACTTCAGAATATTTTCAATATCTGCAACATTATCTTTTGAATAATAATTACCTCTTATATTAAATTATAAGACAGGAGGATTCAGGATTAGATCTCTGCATATTATTCTAGTGAAGGAAATTATGACAGGGGTCATTTTTTAGAATTATGTAGGAGGGTAAAAGGTCCCAGGCAGCATTAGAAGGGAAGGCGTTTATAATTAAATTGTAATTTAGGCCTATGATTTATAGTTTTCTCAATGAAAAATTTGGTGCTGCAGAGAGATCCTAGGAGGAACTTTAGTGAGATACAACTTAATGAAATAATAAAAAGAAAAATTATTCTGGAATAGACTGTATTATGGTGGTACCCGTTAGCATGCCACGGTGTAGCTAATGTTCTGTCAGTATTTCCCTTATAAACTCAATTTTCCAGGAATCTATATTTAGGCAGTAAAAGTTTGTTTTAGGCTGAAACATGGCCAATGCAAACTATTTGATGATTCTATGCAATGTTTCTGATCAAGAGATTTTTCACAATATATTTATATTTAAATCATTTAGCTCATTAAGGGACGTATTCTAAAGCATACAAGTTTCTAGTTTAAGACAAAGGCGAGCTGCTGCTCTTGCTGTTACTGTTATTCATGAGTTGCAAGAAAACTGTCAGCCTTGTTCTTCTTTGTAATTTGTGATGTAATTAAAGTATATACAGTAGAAATCTGCTCTGAAATAGCACCCACTTCTGTTGAAACTGTTCATTTTTATCTAATGTGCAGAGTGGTTTTGAGTTTTAGTATTATTCTGTAGAGCAGAGAACATTGGAATTAAAGGAGGAACACTTTTGTGGTTATTTTTATTAATTAATGGGATAAACTCTTCCCTACCGTGATGAAGAACTATTCTACTGGCAGGAAAACATTAATACAGAAAGGTTAAATGATTTGCCAAAGGCAATTGAGGTAGTCAGTGACTGATCTGACAACAGAAGCCATCTCTGACCTGATATCCTCTGGCAGTAAAACTCTGTTGAACTGGTTTATACAGATGGCTAACAGCTCATAGGCAGTTTAAAGCCACAATTCAGGTCAGGAATAACTAATTTTCATTTTAAAAAGAGAAGACTTTAAAAAAGAGATGTAGGTTCAGACGTTGCCTCTTCAACATGATTTGCTTGTGCAAATTCAGCAGCTGTTCCTACAAATTGTTTATTTTATTATTTACTATTTTGTAAACTGAAGATATAATCATTAAACACCAGAGCTTTTTTGTAGCGTCCACAGAAGTGTCATGTCACAAAGAGCAGGGCATATGAAGAGAGGAGGAAAGAAAGAAAAGACCAGAAAGATACTGAGTGAAATTATCTCATCTTTCCTCAAATAGGGCTGCTGAGGATTCAGAAACTCAGTACACGTATCAGAAAGGACTATGTGATGGAAAAGGTGTATTAGCTGGATGGAAACAAAAAGGCTGAGGGGTTTGACTAGGAAGCAACTACTTTTCTAAAGATTGATACTATTTGTATTTTAAAAATTTTCTTGAAAATTATCCAAATATCTATTTAACACAGTGCACAATTTCTTCCCAAAACATCCAAATTTAATGAGAAAACAACAAGCTTTTTAAAGACTCATTGTATGCTCATACAATGAGTATTTAGGAATATTAACAAATAATGTCCTGGAAAAAAAGTCTTAATAGCACAAATTATTCTGTGTAAATAGCAGATACTTTAGAATTTATTTAAATAAAGAAGTTACATCACAGGCTTTAGCATTTGCAAAGGAATTACTAACAGTTTATTGTGTCAAATAGTAATAATAAAAAAAAAATACAGGTTAGCTTTTTCTTTTCCTTTTTCCAAGTTCACCTGAAAAAGAAAATGTTAAGACTGATCATTGAAAAAAGAGATATTTCACCTTAAACAAAGAAGAAAACAAAAAAAAAAAGATATGTTTTTTATTTTTTTTTTGTAATTTTCTGAACCTTGCTTGCAGTAAGTGTTGATTATGGAAACAGTTGTTTGAAATCTAGACTTTCTTCTCTGTAACTCCTTTCCCTCTCCTTGATCCGGCAGAGAAATCACAAGTGCCTGTGTTTGACTTCTCCTTTTGTTTGGCAAGGCACTGTGATCATATACCTCATTTAGCATCTTAACATCGTTCTTGGATGAAGAAGCAGCAGCCTTTGTTTAGAAAGAAAGTCTCTTTGATAATTAGAAGTAGTAAGGGATGTAACAAAACCCCAAGAAAATGTGTTACAAAGTGTGAATGCATCTTTTCTTTCAAAGAAAGTGCCATTTCCACATGATGAAATCCCCAGGCAAGGCCATGGACGGTAGCCCACCAGGCTTGCCCTGTCTTCCCTCATGGAGTGTGTGGTGACCATGGCTCTATGGGCAGGCTGGGGGTGATCACAGTGCCCTTCTCTCAGCACTTTAGCCAGAAATGGATTAATTTTTTTTTTATTTTAATTTTTAATTTTTTTTAATTTTAATTTAATTCTGGCTCAATTAACTTAAACCACTAACTGAGGCTGTTTTGATGCCTGCTTAATACCCCCATTCTTGTGACCCGCAGGCGTGACATTAAAGGCACATGTGCATGTGGCGATTTGCTTGCAGGGGAGTGTCTACATGCTGTGGGCTTTGGCTCGGTCTCCAGCTCTTCTGATGGGGAACCTGGCCTGGCTTGCTCAGAGCCCCAGAAGGAAGGTTAGGTGGCCCAGGGGACAAAAGGCCACAGAGGAACAGCCCTGGGGAGGGGGAACAAATGTCTCCTTGGGGCTCTGAGAGTGCTGAGGCACCCTCGCTCCAGCCTGCCACTGCTCACCTCATGGAGAACCTGCTCAGTGTCAGAGTCAAAAGCATTCACACCCAATCTGTTCACAGAGGAAGTCACAGGGGTGGTTCAGCTTTATAAATGAGGAATTTACTCCTGCAGGGCACTCCTACTATGTGAGTGGTAGAACTTGAAATCAGTATAGCCCACACGAAAAGAACTGTGGACTCTCTGAGTAAAGCAGAAAAATGACATTTTAAAAAACAGGACTCTTTTGCTGCTTCTGTAACTGACCACTAACATGGTGATGGTGAAGTCGCTTAATACAGCCCTCATGCAGAACGCTGTGAACTGTGCCCTCTCCGCTGTCTGGGTGCGCAACTGGGATGTGTGGTGCTCGATTTGCAGAAGCGGTGAGCAATCACTGCTGCAATGGGAACTGGTGAAAACTGTTCGAAGAACATATTAAATTCTGTGAAATGCTGTGCTTCAAAAAAAAAAAGAAAAAAAAAGAATCAAGTCTAAGGTGACTTAGAGTGGATACCCAAAATTAATAGACATATTTGACCTTAATCTGTCTTCCTGGACAAGTTTAATTATGGCAATTTCTTAACTTCAGCTCAAGCTCTTGTGTTAGAAATGTTAGTGTTCTTTTAATGTGTGAGGTTTCATATTCAATATCACTGTGTTTTCTAAGGAAGAGCAAAACTTCCATCTACAACAATTTACTGGAGTGGAACAACCCAAGACTTTGGAGATGCTAAAGATTAATTTATCCTTCTAAATAAATTACTGTTTCTGAGATGAGCTCAAATTGGGGGTAAGGAAGAGGAAATTAGAAATACTGTTTCAAGAGACAAACTTAAAAGGGAATCTTTTTCAGAATGGTATTGTTCCCTTTGTGATCACAGTCTGTCCTGTCAGGAATCGTCCAGTGTGAAATATTAGGCATGATTTGGTGATTAAAACTGGATTATGCACATGTTGATTTACACTACTTTGAGTCCTAGCATTTTATTTTAGCCTTTATTATCTATATATAACTTAAAGGTGTAAAGGTTGCAATATCTCTGAGTAATTTGAAATATAAATAATTGAAAATAGAAAATGTGCTATCACACAGTCATATGTATGTAATAGTACATCCTAATAAGTATTATTAATAGTGCTATTATTTAGGAAAAAAGCAGCTTTGTTAGTTACTTTTCTTAGTCAAACTCTATTTGCCTTATCTATCTAACTCAGTGCTGCTGGTGCCTCATTTGATGACAGCAGCTTTCTTTTCTGTGCCTCAGTCACGGCAGCAGCATTGAGAAGGAGTATTACTCTGCCCCTGAAGAGCTCCAGACGCTGTAACCTGCAAAACTGTACAGAACTAGTGACTGATAGGAATAAAGGCTTTAGGTCCACTGTGGTGTTTCTTAGTTGATGATAGGAAGAAATGCTTGATGTACTTTTGCTGTTCTCCTTTCAAAACAGAGAAGTCTGCTTGTATAAAAATGCATTTCTGTTTTCCTAGAGGTTTGGAAAGCAAGTTTGTAAAGAGATGTTAGATCTCTTACACAATAGATAAGACTTTACTATTTTCTTCTCTGTTTACAAGAAAAAAGCTGAAAATGTGAGTTTTATACATGAGCAGCAATTTTACATCTGTTTTCATAAATTTAACATCTTTTATATGAAATAATTTGAAGATTTCTATTAAAAAATGAAAGAAACCACTGAAGACTGAAGACTGAAGTAAGTAGTTATGAGATGTGCTGATGGTGTAGAAAAACACCTTGACTATGTATATATATAAAGAATTAAACTGTTTTCATTTGTCTTTCTGTAGGGCTAGTTTTGTGAGCAGGATTCTAACAGAGCAGAACAACTCGTTGCTTGAGTGCACTTACTTTAGTTCCACATCTTATCCAACTCTAGGAACTTGAACTTGTCATTATCAGACACAGAAGGTCAATGCATTAGCCATGGTAGTAGCTCTTTCATGTGGCCTTTCTGAGGAGGAAAAAACAGCTTTTAATCTTAGCTTTTATAGAACAGTGTGTGGACTGAAATACATCCTAACTTGTCATTTTCTCATCTGTTTTAGTGCTGGGGGTTATCTGGAGATGCTTTATGATGCCACACAGATACACACATCTGCAAAAGGCCTAATCTGAAGTGAATCTTCTATAAATAATAAACAACAAATAGGTTCCTTTTAGTTATATTAGCCCCAAAATAGGTCATGTACACTGGTTTCAAATGCCAACTTAACAATAAAG